>NC_143050.1:1787500-1842500 GCF_057628025.1 Oncorhynchus mykiss | reverse complement strand
ACTGAGACGCAACATCACCAGACTTCTGGGAACGCTTGTGAAGCCAACCAGGCCGACCAGGCACACTAGGACAACCAAGATAACCAGGACAACCAGGCCGACCAGGACAACCAGGACAACCAAGATAACCAGGACAACCAGGCCGACCAGGACAACCAGGACAACCAAGATGACCAGGACAACCAGGCCGATCAGGACAACCAGGCACACCAGGACGACCAGGCCAACCACGCACACCAGGACAACCAAGATGACCAGGCCGACCAGGCACACCAGGACAACCAGGCCGACCAGGCACACCAGGACAACCAAGATAACCAGGACAACCAGGCCGACCAGGACAACCAGGACAACCAGGCCGACCAGGCACACCAGGCCGACCAGGCACACCAGGACAACCAGGCCGACCAGGCATACCAGGACAACCAAGATAACCAGGACAACCAGGCCGACCAGGACAACCAGGCCGACCAGGCACACCAGGACAACCAAGATGACCAGGACAACCAGGCCGATCAGGACAACCAGGCACACCAGGACGACCAGGCCAACCATGCACACCAGGACAACCAAGATGACCAGGCCGACCAGGCACACCAGGACAACCAGGCCGACCAGGCACACCAGGACAACCAAGATGACCAGGACAACCAGGCCGATCAGGCCAACCAGGCACACCAGGACGACCAGGCCAACCAGGCACACCAGGACAACCAAGATAACCAGGACAACCAGGCCGACCAGGACAACCAGGCCGACCAGGCACACCAGGACAACCAGACACACCAGGCACACCAGGACAACCAGGCCGACCAGGCACACCAGGACAACCAAGATGACCAGGACAACCAGGCCGACCAGGCACACCAGGACAACCAAGATGACCAGGACAACCAGGCACACCAGGCACACCAGGACAACCAAGATAACCAGGACAACCAGGCCGACCAGGACAACCAGGACAACCAGGCACACCAGGACAACCAGGCCGACCAGGCACACCAGGATAACCAAGATGACCAGGACAACCAGGCCGACCAGGCACACCAGGACGACCAAGATGACCAGGATAACCAGGCCGACCAGGACAACCAGGCCGACCAGGACGGGACTTGGGGTTAAAGAAGTCATTGAGAGAAATGAAACATTCTTCCTTAGTTGTTAATTTTCTCTAAATCTAAAAGCACATCCCTGATTGGAGCCAATGTCTTCAGTAGTGGACCATATTACTACTCCAGCCTTGTGAAAGTGACAAAGACATGTTTTTATCTTCATTTTAAAAAATGACTTTATATCGAAGGAGTGCGTTGACGGCCTGCACACGCACAGTTCAGCACGAGACAACCATTAGACCAGATGACGTGTTTCTGCGCACAAGCTTATAGCTAGCCAACGTCGACATGACATCGCCTACAAACATGATCTGAGATTTCTATTGGAGAAGCAGTTTCTGCCTATCTTCACACTGTACCGTCTTTCACAATAAACTTTATTGACCATCTACATGGAAATTCATTTTGTGAGGTCAGCATACAAACACCCCCTAGATAATACATTATAGTCAGGGCTGTCAAATAACCCCAAGATAATACACTATAGTCAGGGCTGTCAAATACCCCCAAGATAATAGACTATAGTCAGGGCTGTCAAATACCCAAGATAATACACTATAGTCAGGGCTGTCAAATACCCAAGATAATACACTATAGTCAGGGCTGTCAAATACCCAAGATAATACACTATAGTCAGGGCTGTCAAATACCCCCAAGATAATAGACTATAGTCAGGGCTGTCAAATACCCAAGATAATACACTATAGTCAGGGCTGTCAAATATCCCCAAGATAATACTATATATAGCCCCTCTACTGTATATAGCCCCTCTACTGGGGAGGAGACAGGTTAAAGAATGCCTTTAAGCCTTGAGAATTGGATTGTGTACGTGTGCCATTCAGAGGGTGAATTGACAAAAGACTTCAGTGCCTTTGAACGGGGTAATGGTAGTAGGTGCCAGGCGCACCGGTTTGTGTCAAGAACTGCAACGCTGCTGGGTTTTTCACACAACAGTTTCTGGTCTGTATCAAGAATGATTCACCACCCAAAAGACATCCAGCCAACTTGACACAACTGTGGGAAACATTGGAGTCAACATGGACCAGCATCCCTGTGGAACGCTTTGGACACCTTGTAGAGTCCATGCCCCGACAAAATGAGGTTGAGGGCAAAGGGGGGGGGGGGGGGGGCACCTTAATGTTTTGTACATTCAGTGTACAGTGCTGTGAAATTACTTGAAACTCCTCCCAGACTCAAGGGTTTATTCGGAGGACCTCAGAGAGCTCTTTTGATCTCGGCATAACATGTTACCACACACCTGTATGTTTAAGACCAAACCAGACCCAGTTCCTGATCTTCATGGAAGGCTGGACCCTACCAAAACCAGACCCAGTTCCTGATCTTCATGGAAGGCTGGACCCTACCAAACCAGACCCAGTTTCTGATCTTCATGGAAGGCTGGACCCAACCAAACCAGACCCAGTTTCTGATCTTCATGGAAGGCTGGACCCTACCAAAACCAGACCCAGTTTCTGACCTTCATGGAAGGCTGGACCCTACCAAAACCAGACCCAGTTTCCGATCTTCATGGAAGGCTGGACCCTACCAAAACCAGACCCAGTTTCTGATCTTCATGGAAGGCTGGACCCTACCAAAACCAGACCCAGTTTCTGATCTTCATGGAAGGCTGGACCCTACCAAACCAGACCCAGTTTCTGATCTTCATGGAAGGCTGGACCCAACCAAACCAGACCCAGTTTCTGATCTTCATGGAAGGCTGGACCCTACCAAAACCAGACCCAGTTTCTGACCTTCATGGAAGGCTGGACCCTACCAAACCAGACCCAGTTTCTGATCTTCATGGAAGGCTGGACCCTACCAAAACCAGACCCAGTTTCCAATCTTCATGGAAGGCTGGACCCTACCAAAACCAGACCCAGTTTCCAATCTTCATGGAAGGCTGGACCCAACCAAACCAGACCCCGTTTCCGATCTTCATGGAAGGCTGGACCCTACCAAAACCAGACCCAGTTTCCGATCTTCATGGAAGGCTGGACCCTACCAAACCAGACCCAGTTTCTGATCTTCATGGAAGGCTGGACCCTACCAGACAAAGTCTGGACCTTCCAAGTTGCTCTCTAATGATTTCTAAGCATCACCTGTTTTTGGTGCACCTGATTCTATGATAGAGGTGGGGTTGGGCCGTCTGATTCTATGATAGAGGTGGGGGTTGGGCCGCCTGATTCTATGATAAAGGTGGGGGTTGGGCCGCCTAATTCTATGATAAAGGTGGGGGTTGGGCCACCTGATTCTATGATAGAGGTGGGGGTTGGGACGCCTGATTCTATGATAAAGGTGGGGGTTGGGCCGCCTGATTCTATGATAAAGGTGGGGGTTGGGCCGCCTGATTCTATGATAAAGGTGGGGGTTGGGCCGCCTGATTCTATGATAAAGGTGGGGGTTGGGCCGCCTTTCTATATAAATCATTGCAAAGTGTATTTGTTAAATTAGGTTTTCTTTACTGTCAATCGTGTTGAAATGGAGATTAAATAGCCATGTCCAAAAAAATACTTCTCAGGTGTTTCCTTCCTCACAGCACCTGACGGGTATCTCACCTTGACACAGTAGACTATGCAGTTGTCCTGGTAGCGACCAGGTATCTCACCTTGACACAGTAGACGATGCAGTTGTCCTGGTAGCGACCAGGTATCTCACCTTGACACAGTAGACTATGCAGTTGTCCTGGTAGCGACCAGGTTTCTCACCTTGACACAGTAGACTATGCAGTTGTCCTGGTAGCGACCAGGTATCTCACCTTGACACAGTAGACTATGCAGTTGTCCTGGTAGCGACCAGGTATCTCACCTTGACACAGTAGACTATGCAGTTGTCCTGGTAGCGACCAGGTATCTCACCTTGACACAGTAGACTATGCAGTTGTCCTGGTAGCGACCAGGTATCTCACCTTGACACAGTAGACTATGCAGTTGTCCTGGTAGCGACCAGGTATCTCACCTTGACACAGTAGACTATGCAGTTGTCCTGGTAGCGACCAGGTATCTCACCTTGACGCAGTAGACTATGCAGTTGTCCTGGTAGCGACCAGGTATCTCACCTTGACGCAGTAGACTATGCAGTTGTCCTGGTAGCGACCAGGTATCTCACCTTGACGCAGTAGACTATGCAGTTGTCCTGGTAGCGACCAGGTATCTCACCTTGACGCAGTAGACTATGCAGTTGTCCTGGTAGCGACCAGGTATCTCACCTTGACGCAGTAGACTATGCAGTTGTCCTGGTAGCGACCAGGTATCTCACCTTGACACAGTAGACTATGCAGTTGTCCTGGTAGCGACCAGGTATCTCACCTTGACACAGTAGACTATGCAGTTGTCCTGGTAGCGACCAGGTATCTCACCTTGACACAGTAGACTATGCAGTTGTCCTGGTAGCGACCAGGTATCTCACCTTGACACAGTAGACTATGCAGTTGTCCTGGTAGCGACCAGGTATCTCACCTTGACACAGTAGACTATGCAGTTGTCCTGGTAGCGACCAGGTATCTCACCTTGACACAGTAGACTATGCAGTTGTCCTGGTAGCGACCAGGTATCTCACCTTGACACAGTAGACTATGCAGTTGTCCTGGTAGCGACCAGGTATCTCACCTTGACACAGTAGACTATGCAGTTGTCCTGGTAGCGACCAGGTATCTCACCTTGACACAGTAGACTATGCAGTTGTCCTGGTAGCGACCAGGTATCTCACCTTGACACAGTAGACTATGCAGTTGTCCTGGTAGCGACCAGGTATCTCACCTTGACACAGTAGACTATGCAGTTGTCCTGGTAGCGACCAGGTATCTCACCTTGACACAGTAGACTATGCAGTTGTCCTGGTAGCGACCAGGTATCTCACCTTGACACAGTAGACTATGCAGTTGTCCTGGTAGCGACCAGGTATCTCACCTTGACACAGTAGACTATGCAGTTGTCCTGGTAGCGACCAGGTATCTCACCTTGACACAGTAGACTATGCAGTTGTCCTGGTAGCGACCAGGTATCTCACCTTGACACAGTAGACTATGCAGTTGTCCTGGTAGCGACCAGGTATCTCACCTTGACACAGTAGACTATGCAGTTGTCCTGGTAGCGACCAGGTATCTCACCTTGACACAGTAGACTATGCAGTTGTCCTGGTAGCGACCAGGTATCTCACCTTGACACAGTAGACTATGCAGTTGTCCTGGTAGCGACCAGGTATCTCACCTTGACACAGTAGACTATGCAGTTGTCCTGGTAGCGACCAGGTATCTCACCTTGACACAGTAGACTATGCAGTTGTCCTGGTAGCGACCAGGTATCTCACCTTGACACAGTAGACTATGCAGTTGTCCTGGTAGCGACCAGGTATCTCACCTTGACACAGTAGACTATGCAGTTGTCCTGGTAGCGACCAGGTATCTCACCTTGACACAGTAGACTATGCAGTTGTCCTGGTAGCGACCAGGTATCTCACCTTGACACAGTAGACTATGCAGTTGTCCTGGTAGCGACCAGGTATGTCACCTTGACACAGTAGACTATGCAGTTGTCCTGGTAGGTACCAGGTATGTCTGCCTTGCCCTGTGACTGCGTGTGTGTGGTAACGTTACGGGTGTGTCCTCACTTAGCCCCTGGTGAGCGTGATGAGGGACTTCCTGCCGGATGCCGGGCTTCTGTTGACCTCTGTGACTCTGTGTTGCTGGTAGCTGTGCTCGAGAGTGTGAGTGCAAACATCTCCTTTTACGCATCGATCTGGTCCATGCTTGCATCTGGAGACAGACACACTCACTACACTCTGTGTGTGTGCTTGATGTTACTGTTGTGTGTGTGTGTGTGTAAACGTTCTGTGTGTGTGTCCTCACATAGATTCCAGCATCTCCTGGTGAGGGTGATGAGGGACTTCCTGCCGGATGCCGGGCTTCCTTGTGACCCTTTGACTCTGTGTTGACGGATGTCTCCCGGGGTTTGGATAGCTGTGCTCGGACAGGTTGGAGTGTGTTGGAATCTCCTCCTTCCCACGATGAACCTGGGGAGGAACGCAATCACAACAGCACAGATATATATATATATAGAGAGAGAGAGAGAAAGATAGATAAACACTTCCCCTAACCTCTAGTTATAACGGTCAGAACAGATCAGGTAGATACAGTGGGGCAATAAAGTATTTCATCAGCCACCAATTGTGCAAGCTCTCCCACTTAAAAAAGATAGAGAGGCCTGTAATTTTCATCATAGGTACACTTCAACTATGACAGACAAAATGAGGGGAAAACATCCAGAAAATCACATTGTAGGATTTTTAATGAATTTATTTGCAAATTATGGTGGAAAATAAGTATTTGGTCACCTACAAACAAGCAAGTTCTGGCTCTCACAGACCTGTAACTTCTTCTTTAAGAGGCTCCTCTTGTCCTCCACTCGTTACCTGTATTAATGGCACCTGTTTGAACTTGTTATCAGTATAAAAGACACCTGTCCACAACCTCAAACAGTCACACTCCAAACTCCACTATGGCCAAGACCAAAGAGCTGTCAAAGGACACAGAAACAAAATTGTAGACCTGCACCAGGCTGGGAAGACTGAATCTGCAATAGGTAAGCAGCTTGGTTTGAAGAAATCAAATGTGGGAGCAATTATCAGGAAATGGAAGACATACAAGACCACTGATAATCTCCCTCAATCTGGGGCTGCGCCAAGATCCAGCCCCGTGGGGTCAAAATGATCACAAGAACGGTGAGCAAAAATCCCAGAACCACACGGGGGGACCTAGTGAATGACCTGCAGAGAGCTGGGACCAAAGTAACAAAGCCTACCATCAGCAAGGGCATTGAAGATGACATGCGATTCTGGGCTGGGTCTTTCAGCATGACAATGATCCCAAACACACCGCCTGGGCAACGAAGGAGTGGCTTCGTAAGAAGCATTTCAAGGTCTTGGAGTGGCCTAGCCAGTCTCCAGATCTCAACCCCATAGAAAATCTTTGGAGGGAGTTGAAGTTCATGTTGCCCAGCAACAGCCCCAAAACATCACTGATTAGAGGAGATCTGCATGTAGGAATGGGCCAAAAGACTTTTGACCTCTGTCATTGCCAACAAAGGGTATATAACAAATTATTGAGATAAACTTTTGTTATTGACCAAATACTTATTTCCACCATAATTTACAAATAAATTCATTAAAAATCCTACAATGTGATTTTCTTTCTCATTTGTCTGTCATAGTTGAAGTGTTCCTATGATGAATATTACAGGCCTCTCTCGTCTTTTTAAATGGGAGAACTTGCACCATTGGTGGTTGACTAAATACTTTTTTGCCCCACTGTGTATCTATATAAGATAAACACTTCCCTAAAATCTAGCTATAACGGTAGTAGTACGCAGAGTATAACACCATGGGACCACGCAGCGATCATGCCGCTAGGAAGGAGACGCGTTCTGTCTCCCTCCATCTCCCCCCTCGGCCCTCGATCTCCCCCCTCGGCACTCCATCTCTCCCCTCGGCCCTCCATCTCCCCCCGCGATCCCCCCCTCGGCCCTCCATCTCCCCACGATCTCCACCCCTCCATCTCTCCCCCTTCGGCCCTCCATTAGCCCACGATCTCCCCCCTCGGCCCTCCATTTCCCGTCGGCCCTCCATCCCCCCCCCACGATCTCCCCTCTCGGCCCTCCATCTCTCCCCCCTCGGCCCTCCATCTCCCCACGATCTCCCCCCTCTGCCCTCCCATTTTCTCCCTCGGCCCTCCATTTCCACCCCGCGATCTCCCCCCTCGGCCCTCCATTTTCCCCCCCTCGGCCCTCCATCCCCCCCCCACGATCTCCCCCTCTCGGCCCTCCCATCTCTCCCCCCTCGGCCCTCCATCTCCCCCCCACGATCTCCCCCCCCTCTGCCCTCCTTTCTTCCCCCTCGGCCCTCCATCTCCCCCCACGATCTCCCCTCGGCCCTCCCATTTACCCCCCCTCGGCCCCCCATCTCTCCCCCTCAGCCCCCATCTCTCCCCCACGGCCCTCCATCTCCCCCCACGGCCCTCCATCTCTCCCCCCACGGCCCTCCATCTCGCCTCCCACCCCCCCTCCATCTCCCCCCTCCATCTCGCCTCCCACGGCCCTCCATCTCCCCCATGGCCCTCCATCTCCCCCACGATCTCCCCGCCTCGCTACTCCCGTCTCCCTGGTCTCTCCCCCCTCGGCCCTCCATCTCCCCCCCCGATCTTCCACCCCTCGCCCCTCCATCTCCCCCCACGATCTCCACCCCTCGCCCCTCCATCTCGCCCCCACGGCCCTCCATCTCCACCCTGGGCCCTCCATCTCCCCTCGCCCCTCCATTTCCCCCCATGGCCCTCCCACCTCCCCCCACGATCTCCCCGCCTCGCCCCTCCCATCTCCCCCCTGGGCCCTCCATCTCCCCCCTCGCCCCTCCATCTCGCCGCCCCGGCCCTCCATCTCCCCCCTCGCCAATCCATTTCCCACCCATGGCCCTCCATCTCCCCCCACCTCGGCCCTCCATCTCGCCGCCCACGCCCCTCATCTCCCCCCTGGGCCCTCCATCTCCCCCTCGCCCCTCCCATCTGATCTTCATGGGCCCTTGGGCCCTCCATCTCCTCCCTCGGCCCTCCATCCCCCCCCCACGATCTTCCCCCCTCCCCCCCACAATCTCCAACCCCTCGACCCTCCATCTCCCCCTCTGCCTCCACAGCCCTCCATATTATCGAAGGTGTAGGGGCTAATTATAATCTTAGCTGAGCCAGCTCTGAGATAGTCTTAGAGCGATGTGGTATCCAACATGGCCGCCATATGTTTGGAGATGGTACAGGTTCATACGGGAGCCTTTGCTTGAGCGCTGAGAAGGAGAATCCTTTAGTCCATCTTTACTCCTGAAGAAGAACATGCAAGAGATGCTGTCATACAGAACAGCAGAACCTGGAGAGAGAGAGAGGTGGGAGAGAGAGAGGTGGGGAGAGAGAGAGAGAGAGAGGTGGGGAGAGAGAGAGAGAGGTGGGGAGAGAGAGAGAGGGGTGGGGAGAGAGAGAGGGGTGGGGGAGAGAGAGGTGGGGAGAGAGAGAGAGAGGTGGGTAGAGAGAGGTGGGGAGGGAGAGAGAGAGGTGGGGAGGGAGAGAGAGAGAGGTGGGGAGAGAGAGAGGTGGGGAGAGAGAGAGAGAGAGGTGGGGAGAGAGAGAGAGGTGTGGGGAGAGAGAGAGGGGTGGGGAGAGAGAGAGGTGGGGAGAGAGAGAGAGGTGGGGAGAGAGAGAGAGAGGTGGGAGAGAGAGAGAGTGGTGCGGAGGAGAGTTGGGGAGAGAGAGAGGTGGGGTAGGAGAGAGAGGGGTGGGAAGGAGGGGTGGGAGGGAGGGGTGGGGGAGGGAGAGGGGTGGGGAGAGAGAGAGGTGGGAGGAGGGAGGGGTGGGAGGGAGAGGGGTGGGGAGAGAGAGAGGGGTGGGGAGAGAGAGAGAGGTGGGGAGGGAGAGAGGGGTGGGGAGGGAGAGGTGGGAGAGAGAGAGAGAGGTGGGGAGAGAGAGAGAGGTGGGGAGAGAGAGAGGTGGGGAGAGAGAGAGGTGGGGAGAGAGAGAGGTGGGGAGAGAGAGGTAGGAAGGAGGGGTGGGGAGGGAGAGGGGGTGGGGGAAGAGAGGGGTGGGGAGAGAGAGAGGTGGGGAGAGAGAGAGAGGTGGGGAGAGAGAGAGAGAGAGAGAGGTGGGAGAGAGCGAGAGGTGGGGAGAGAGAGAGGTGGGGAGAGAGAGAGAGGTGGGGAGAGAGGTGGGGAGAGAGAGAGAGGTGGGGAGAGAGAGAGGTGGGGAGAGAGAGAGGTGGGAGAGAGAGAGAGGTGGGAGAGAGAGAGGTGGGAGAGAGAGAGAGAGGAGTGGGGAGAGAGAGAGAGAGGTGGGAGAGAGAGAGAGGTGGGGAGAGAGAGAGAGGTGGGAGAGAGAGAGGGGTGGGGAGAGAGAGAGGGGTGCGGAGAGAGAGAGGGGTGGGGAGAGAGAGGTGGGGAGAGAGAGGTAGAAGAGAGGTGGGAGAGAGAGAGGTGGGAGAGAGAGAGAGGTGGGGAGAGAGAGAGAGGTGGGGAGAGAGAGAGAGAGGTGGGGAGAGGAGGGGTGGGGAGAGAGAGAGGGATGAGGGGAGAGAGAGAGGGGTGGGGAGAGAGAGAGAGGTGGGGAGAGAGAGAGAGAGAGGTGGGGAGAGAGAGAGAGGTAGGGAAGAGAGGGGTGGGGAGAGAGAGAGGGGTGCGAGAGGGGTGGGGAGAGAGAGGTGGGAAGAGAGAGGTAGGGAGAGAGAGAGAGGTGGGGAGAGAGAGAGAGGTGGGGAGAGAGAGAGAGAGAGGTGGGGAGAGAGAGAGAGAGAGAGGTGGGGAGAGAGAGAGGTGGGAGAGAGAGAGAGGTGGGGAGAGAGAGAGAGAGGTGGGGAGAGAGAGAGGGGTGGGGAGAGAGAGAGGGGTGGGGAGAGAGAGGTAGAGAGAGAGAGGGGTGGGGAGAGAGAGGGGTGGGGAGAGAGAGAGAGGGGTGGGGAGAGAGAGAGGGGTGGGGAGAGAGAGAGGTGGGGAGAGAGAGAGAGGGGTGGGGAGAGAGAGAGAGGTGGGAGAGAGAGAGAGGTGGGGAGAGAGAGAGGTGGGGAGAGAGAGAGAGAGAGGTGGGTAGAGAGAGGTGGGGAGGAAGAGAGAGAGAGGTGGGGAGAGAGAGGTGGGGAGGGAGGAGGGAGGGGTGAGAGAGAGAGAGGTGGGAGAGAGAGAGGGGTGGGGAGAGAGAGAGAGAGGTGGGGAGAGAGAGAGAGGTGGGGAGAGAGAGAGAGAGAGGTGGGGGAGAGAGAGAGAGAGAGGTGGGGAGAGAGAGAGAGAGGTGGGAGAGAGAGAGAGGGGTGGGGAGAGAGAGAGGGGTGGGGAGAGAGAGAGGGGTGGGGAGAGGAGAGAGGGGTGGGGAGAGAGAGAGAGGTGGGGAGAGAGAAAGAGGTGGGGAGAGAGAGAGAGGTGGGGAGAGAGAGAGAGGTGGGGAGAGAGAGAGAGAGGTGGGGGAGAGAGAGAGGTGGGGAGAGAGAGATAGGTGGGAGAGAGAGAGAGAGAGGTGGGGAGAGAGAGAGAGAGGTGGGGAGAGAGAGAGAGAGAGGTGGGGAGAGAGAGAGAGAGAGGTGGGGAGAGAGAGAGAGAGGTGGGGAGAGAGAGAGAGAGAGGTGGGGAGAAGGAGGGGTGGGGAGAGAGAGAGGAGAGGTGGGGAGAGAGAGAGAGAGAGGTGGGGAGAGAGAGAGAGAGGTGGGGAGAGAGAGAGAGAGAGGTGGGGAGAGAGAGAGAGAGAGGTGGAGGGGTGAGGGAGGGGTAGGGAGAGAGAGAGGTGGGGAGAGAGAGAGAGAGAGAGGTGGGGAGAGAGAGAGAGGTGGGAGAGGAGGGGTGGGGGAGGGAGGGGTGGGGGAGAGAGAGAGAGAGAGAGGTGGGGAGAGAGAGAGAGGGGTGGGGAGAGAGAGGGGTGGGGAGAGGAGGGGTGGGGAGAGAGAGAGAGGGGTGGGGGAGAGAGAGAGAGAGAGAGAGGTGGGGAGAGAGAGAGAGGTGGGGGAGGGAGGGGTGGGGAGGGAGAGAGGGGGTGGGGAGAGAGAGAGAGAGAGGTGGGGAGAGAGAGAGGGGTGGGGGAGAGAGAGAGAGAGGTGGGGAGAGAGAGAGAGGGGTGGGGAGAGAGAGAGAGGGGTGGAGAGAGAGAGGTAGGGAGAGAGAGAGGTGGGGAGAGAGAGAGAGGTGTGAGAGAGGTGGGGAGAGAGAGAGAGAGAGAGAGAGAGAGGTGGGGAGAGAGAGAGAGGGGTGGGGAGAGAGAGAGAGGGGTGGGGAGAGAGAGAGAGAGGTGGGGAGAGAGAGAGAGAGAGGTGGAGAGAGAGAGAGAGAGAGGTGGAGAGAGAGAGAGAGAGAGAGAGAGAGAGGTGGGGAGAGAGAGAGAGAGGTGGGGAGAGAGAGACAGAGAGGTGGGGAGAGAGAGGGGTGGGGGAGAGAGAGAGGGGGGTGGGGAGAGAGAGGGGGTGGGAGAGAGAGAGAGAGAGGTGGGGAGAGAGAGAGAGGGGTGGGAGAGAGAGAGAGAGGTGGGGAGAGAGAGAGAGGGGTGGGGAGAGAGAGAGAGGGGTGGGGAGAGAGAGAGAGGGGTGGAGAGAGAGAGAGAGGGGTGGGGAGAGAGAGAAAGAGAGAGAGGTGGGAGAGAGAGAGAGAGAGAGAGATAGAGAGGTGGGAGAGAGAGGAGAGAGAGTGAGATTCATTAGGACTGACACATCCCTCACACTTTCTATCCTCAAAACTACATCTCCTTCCCCCTAAATCCATCCAGCTATCTATCCATTACCATCCTCCCTCTATCCATCTATCCATCCTCCCTCCATCCATCCATCCCTCCCTCCCTCCCCCATCCATCCTCCTCCCCCTAAATCCATCCAAACTCCCTCCATCCCTCCCTCCATCCATCCTCCCCCCTCCATCCATCCATTCTCCCATTCATCCTTCCTTCCTCCCTCCCCATCCTCCTCCATCCATCCTCCCTCCTCCTCCATCCATCCTCCCTCCTCCATCCATCCATCCTCCCCCCTCCTCCTCCATCCATCCATCCATCCTCCCTCCTCCATCCATCCATCCTCCCTACTCCTCCATCCATCCATCCATCCATCCTCCCTCCTCCTCCATCCATCCATCCTCCTCCATCCATCCATCCTCCCTCCTCCATCCATCCATCCTCCCTCCTCCATCCATCCATCCTCCCTCCTCCATCCATCCATCCTCCCTCCTCCTCCTCCATCCATCCATCCTCCCTCCTCCTCCTCCATCCATCCATCCATCCATCCATCCATCCTCCCTCCTCCTCCTCCTCCATCATCCTCCCTCCTCCTCCTCCATCCATCCATCCTCCCTCCATCCATCCATCCATCCTCCCCTCCCTCCCTCCCTCCCTCCCTCCCTCCCTCCCTCCTCCTCCATCCATCCTACCTCCTCCTCCCTCCATCCATCCTCCTCCTCCATCCATCCTCCCTACTCCTCCTCCTCCATCCATCCATCCTCCCTACTCCTCCTCTTCCATCCATCCATCCATCCTCCCTCCTCCTCCATCCATCCATCCTCCCTACTTACTCCTCCTCCATCCATCCATCCTCCCTACTCCTCCTCCTTCTCCATCCATCCATCCTCCCTACTCCTCCTCCTTCTCCATCCATCCATCCTCCCTACTCCTCCTCCTCCATCCATCCATCCTCCCTACTCCTCCTCCATCCATCCATCCTACCTCCCCGTGTTTGAGGGGGTTGACGATGCCTCGTGTGACAGCCATACGGAACAAGGTCTCTGTCGCCTAGGAAACAAAACACACACAAACAATAGTTATTCACATGTATGTCTGCCCACCCACATTCCCATCATATGATCTCAGTGTAACAGCAGGGCTGTAACAAGTAGAGAGGTGGTCAGAAGAGGTTCAGGTCTCTTACCAGGTTGGCCATGTAGATCGTCAGCAGACCTCTCCTACAAGAAAACACATCAAGAAGAATGATTAAACCTGTGGAGAGAAAACAGGGAGGAGAGGAGAGAGGACAGGAGAAAAGAGGAGAGAGAGGAGAGGAGAAAAGAGGAGAGAGAGGAGAAAAGAGGGGAGAGGAGAGGAGAAAAGAGAGGAGAGGAGAAAAGAGGGGAGAGGAGAGGAGAAAAGAGGGGAGAGGAGAGGAGAAAAGAGGAGAGAGAGGAGAGGAGAAAAGAGGGGAGAGGAGAAAAGAGGGGAGAGGAGAAAAGAGGGGAGAGGAGAGGAGAAAAGAGGGGAGAGGAGAGGAGAAAAGAGGGGAGAGGAGAGGAGAAAAGAGGGGAGAGGAGAGGAGAAAAGAGGGGAGAGGAGAGGAGAAAAGAGGAGAGAGAGGAGAGGAGAAAAGAGGGGAGAGGAGAGGAGAAAAGAGGGGAGAGGAGAGGAGAAAAGAGGGAGAGGAGAGGAGAAAAGAGGGGAGAGGAGAGGAGAAAAGAGGAGAGAGGAGAGGAGAAAAGAGGAGAGAGAGGAGAGGAGAAAGGGGGGGAGAGGAGAGGAGAAAAGAGGGGAGAGGAGAGGAGAAAAGAGGAGAGAGAGGAGAGGAGAAAAGAGGGGAGAGGAGAGGAGAAAAGAGGGGAGAGGAGAGGAGAAAAGAGGGGAGAGGAGAGGAGAAAAGAGGGGAGAGGAGAGGAGAAAAGAGGGGAGAGGAGAGGAGAAAAGAGGGGAGAGGAGAAAAGAGGGGAGAGGAGAGGAGAAAAGAGGGGAGAGGAGAGGAGAAAAGAGGGGAGGGGGGAAAAGGGAAGAGAATAAAGGAAGAGAAAAGGGAAGAAGAGGAAAGGGGAAGAAAGGGGAAGGGAGGGGATGAGAGGGCAGGGGAGAAAATGGGAGAGAGCATAGAGGAGGAAATGGGAGGGGAGAGGAGAAAAGAGGTTACCTGCTCTTGCGTTCCATGAGGATAGAGATGTAAGAGGCAGGTAGAGCTGCACCGAACCCAGCGGACCAGGAGGTGAAGCCACCCAGCAGTTTCCTAACACACACCAAACAAGATAACAACATATCTGAAGTCTTATCTGACACTGCCTGGCCCCTTCTAGTACACTATGGACTTCACCCCCTACACCCTACTGGGCCAAAGGACAGAGACTGCTTCAAAGCCCTCTGATTGGCTATCAGGTCAGGCCACTCAAGGACTCTGTGTGTGTGTGTGTGTGTGTGTGTGTGTGGCTGTGTGTGTGTGTGTGGCTGGCTGTGTGTGTGGCTGTGTATGTCTGGCTGTGTGTGTGTTTACCTGAGGATGCAGAAGAAGGCGATGTAGAGTCCTCCATTAGCGGTGAGGAAGGACGTGGACTGAAGGATCTCAGGGAGGAGTCTCTTCAGGTAATACTCCTTCTTCCTCCTCCGCAGGATGGCTGCTATCTGCACACACACACACACACACACACACACACACACACACACACACACACACACACACACACACACACACACACACACACACACACACTTGAGTTCAGGAAGTCAACATCAAATTGCCTTACCGTCCAGGGTCAGAACAGATCAACTAGCCTTACTGTCCAGGGTCAGAACAGATCGACTAGCCTTACCGTCCAGGGTCAGAACAGATCGACTAGCCTTACCGTCCAGGGTCAGAACAGATCGACTAGCCTTACCGTCCAGGGTCAGAACAGATCGACTAGCCTTACCGTCCAGGGTCAGAACAGATCGACTAGCCTTACCGTCCAGGGTCAGAACAGATCGACTAGCCTTACCGTCCAGGGTCAGAACAGATCGACTAGCCTTACCGTCTAGGGTCAGAACAGATCGACTAGCCTTACCGTCCAGGGTCAGAACAGATCGACTAGCCTTACCGTCCAGGGTCAGAACAGATCAACTAGCCTTACCGTCCAGGGTCAGAACAGATCGACTAGCCTTACTGTCCAGGGTCAGAACAGATCGACTAGCCTTACCGTCCAGGGTCAGAACAGATCGACTAGCCTTACCGTCCAGGGTCAGAACAGATCAACTAGCCTTATGGAGAGAGAGGAGACAGAGTAAGAGGGACAATAAAAGAGAGAGGGAGACAGAGTAAGAGGAACACATGGAGAGAGAGGAGACAGTGTAAGAGGAACACATGGAGAGAGAGGAGACAGAGTAAGAGGGACACATGGAGAGAGAGGAGACAGAGTAAGAGGGACACATGGAGAGAGAGGAGACAGTAAGAGGGACACATGGAGAGAGAGGAGACAGTAAGAGGGACACATGGAGAGAGAGGAGACAGTAAGAAGGACATACAGACAATGACAGCTGGTGTCTAGTAGTATAATAAGCCTCTTAGTTCACCAGACAGAACTCCACATGTAGGTTACTGTAGTGTAGGTTACTGTAGTGTAGGTTACTGTAGTATAGGTTACTGTAGTATAGGTTACTCTAGTGTACTTACTGTATGTTACTGTAGTGTACTTGTTACTGTGGTGTAGTGTGCCGTAGAGTACTTGCTATCAGGCCTGGAATTTCATGATTTTAGGGTCAAGGCCATTAGGCCTTCAAGGAGGTTCCCAACATGCCAGGGCAACGAGGCCATCTGCCGGGGCACCGAGAACATCTGCCGGGGCACCGAGAACATCTGCCGGGGCACGAGAACATCTGCCAGGGCACCGAGGCCATCTGCCAGGGCACCGAGGCCATCTGCCAGGGCACCGAGGCCATCTGCCAGGGCACCGAGGCCATCTGCCAGGGCACCAAGGCCATGGTGTTCAGACCATAGGAATGTTAAGGGTATTATTGTATACACACCTCCTCATATGCCATTGAAACCAGTATTTCTCATGTTCTCAAATTGTACAGCAGCCAAAGACACAATCCTAGTCATATTAACAACCCATGGCAACAACCCACGGCAACAACCCATAGCAACGCAACAACCCATAGCAAAAACCCATCGCAACAACCCATTAACAAACCACTGTAACAACCCACGGCAACAACCCACGGCAACAACCCACGGCAACAAGAAACGGCAATAACCCACGGTAACAACCCATAGTAACAACCCATTAACCCATACTGATAACAAGTTCAAACTGGTGCCATTAATACAGGTAGCGAGTGGAGGACAGAGGAGCCTCTTAAAGAAGAAGTTACAGGTCTGTGAGAGCCAGAAATCTTGCTTGTTTGTAGGTGACCAAATACTTATTTTCCACCATAATTTGCAAATAAATTGAATCTCTATCCACACTCACAGGGAGCGATACACATCTACCTCCATCACTCCAGTATCCCTGTCTCCTATACATATCTACCTCCATCACTCCAGTATCCCTGTCTCCTTCCCCCTATACATATCTACCTCCATCACTCCAGTATCCCTGTCTCCTTCCCCCTATACATATCTACCTCCATCACTCCAGTATCCCTGTCTCCTTCCCCCTATACATATCTACCTCCATCACTCAGTATCCCTGTACATTGTTAATATGGTACTGGACCTGACTGAGCCTGTATATAATATGGTACTGGACCTGACTGAGCCTGTATATAATATGGTACTGGACCTGAGCCTGTATATAATATGGCACTGGACCTGACTGAGCCTGTATATAATATGGTACTGGACCTGAGCCTGTATATAAGATGGTACTGGACCTGAGCCTGTATATAAGATGGTACTGGACCTGAGCCTGTATATAATATGGTACTGGACCTGACTGAGCCTGTATATAAGATGGTACTGGACCTGAGCCTGTATATAATATGGCACTGGACCTGACTGAGCCTGTATATAATATGGCACTGGACCTGACTGAGCCTGTATATAATATGGTACTGGACCTGAGCCTGTATATAAGATGGTACTGGACCTGACTGAGCCTGTATATAAGATGGTACTGGACCTGACTGAGCCTGTATATAAGATGGTACTGGACCTGAGCCTGTATATAAGATGGTACTGGACCTGACTGAGCCTGTATATAATATGGTACTGGACCTGACTGAGCCTGTATATAATATGGTACTGGACCTGACTGAGCCTGTATATAATATGGTACTGGACCTGACTGAGCCTGTATATAATATGGCACTGGACCTGACTGAGCCTGTATATAATATGGTACTGGACCTGACTGAGCCTGTATATAAGATGGTACTGGACCTGAGCCTGTATATAAGATGGTACTGGACCTGACTGAGCCTGTATATAATATGGTACTGGACCTGAGCCTGTATATAATATGGTACTGGACCTGACTGAGCCTGTATATAATATGGTACTGGACCTGAGCCTGTATATAAGATGGTACTGGACCTGCGCCTGTATATAAGATGGTACTGGACCTGAGCCTGTATATAATATGGTTACTTTGTGCTGTTCTCATTTCTTTGTGTATTGTGTTCGACCGTGTAATTTTAAGTACTCCATTGATATAGATTACTGCATGGTTGGGTTTAACTGTACTTGTGACATTAAAACTATCTGTAGGCCTAACAGGAGTTCAGGGAGAAGAACTGTGTGATGCTTGGCTTTGTTTTTTTGTGCAACACTAGAGTTAGAGAAAAAGCTATATTGTCTTCAAGACAACGGGCAGCCACATAGCAACATTCCACCAAATAGTTTTACAGTATTTTGTTTTTCCATCTCTGGTTAAAGATAAGAGTTTTGAAATCCGTTCGAGTACTAGATTACTCATGTCAATCCATCTACTGACCTGTACTCCTCCACCTAAAGACTCTCAGTTCATGTGAAACTAAATTCCCTGGTTTGATGAAACCAAGTTTGAACTCTTTGGACCTGAATGCCAAGCATCAGATCTGTAGGAAACCTGTCACCATCCCTACGGTGAAGCATGGTGGTGGCAGCATCATGCTGTGGAGATGTTTTTCAGGAGGACTGCGAGACGAGACAGGATTGAGGGAAAGATGAACGGAGCAAAGTACAGAGAGATCCTTGATGAAACCTGCTCCAGAGCGCTCAGGACCTCAGACTGGGGTGAAGGTTCACCTTCCAACAGGACAACGACCCTAAGCACACAGCCAAGACAATTTAGGAGTGGATTCAGGACTCTGAATGTCCTTGAGTGACCCAGCCAGAGCTCGGACTTGAACCCGATCGAACATCTCTGGAGAGACCTGAAAATAGCTGTGCAGCAACGCTCCCCATCCAACCTGACAGAGCTAGAGAGGGTCTGCAGAGAAGAATGGGAGAAACTCCCCAAATACAGGTGTGCCAAGCTTGTAGCGTCATACCCAAGAAGACTTGAGGCTGTAACCGCTGCCAAAGGTGCTTCAACAAAGTACTGAGTAAAGGGTCTGAAAACATATGTAAATGGGATATTTCTGTATTTTTTACAACCTGTTTTTGGTTTGTCATTATGGGGTATTGCGATGTCATTATGGGGTATTGTGATGTCATTATGGGGTAGTGTGACAGACAGTCACTGGGCCATGGGAGACCACTAGATAGTCACTGGGCCATAAGAGACCACTAGATAGTCACTGGGCCATGGGAGACCACTAGACAGTCACTGGGCCATGGGAGACCACTAGACAGTCACTGGGCCATGGGAGACCACTAGATAGTCACTGGGCCATGGAGATCACTAGATAGTCACTGGGCCATGGAGACCACTAGACAGTCACCGGGCCATGGGAGACCACTAGATAGTCACTGGGCCATGGGAGACCACTAGACAGTCACTGGGCCATGTCACTGGGCCATGGGAGACCACTAGACAGTCACTGGGCCATGGGAGACCAGTAGACAGTCACTGGGCCATGGAGACCACTAGATAGTCACCGGACCATGGAGACCACTAGATAGTCACCGGACCATGGGAGACCACTAGATAGTCACTGGGCCATGGGAGACCACTAGACAGTCACTGGGCCATGGGAGACCACTAGATAGTCACTGGGCCATGGAGATCACTAGACAGTTACTGGGCCATGGGAGACCACTAGATAGTACAGGTTGGCTCAGTCTAACTACAATAATATATGTTACTGTTTCATCAGAGAGACACAAAGATGAAGATAACAAAATGTAATCGCTGAATTCACTTTATGTTTGCCATTTCATGCAGCCAATAGAATAGTACTAGACTGAACAAATGGTTTTGTATTATGATTTCACATTGTTGAGAGAGATCATCCACACAAAGTAATGAGACTGGGTGTGAGAGTCTGCCTCGAAGATAATATGTGAAAGCCTCGTGTAATCAGCCCTCCAACATATACAGAAGACCAAGGACATCCACACTCATCAGTTGAACCGCTTTTAATGAAGACAGCAGCAACTGGTAGTTGTTAGTTTTGTTAGAGTGTTGGGCCAGTAACCGAAAGGTTGCGAGATCGAATCCCTGAGCTGACATGTTTAAAAAAAACTCTTGTCTTTCTGCCCCTGAACAAGGCAGTTAACCCCACTGTTCCTCAGGAGGCCGTCATTGAAAATAAAAAGTTGTTTTTAACTGACTTGCCCTAGTTAAATAAAGGTCACTTTTTTTTTAACAAATCATTAATCTCAGTGATTGACAGTATACAGGTATTACTGCATGTTGACTAACCAATAGCTGTGATTGACAGTATACAGGTATTACTGCATGTTGACTAACCAATAGCTTGTGATTGACAGGTATTACTGCATGTTGACTAACCAATAGCTGTGATTGACAGTATACAGGTATTACTGCATGTTGACTAACCAATAGCTGTGATTGACAGTATACAGGTATTACTGCATGTTGACTAACCAATAGCTTGTGATTGACAGGTATTACTGCATGTTGACTAACCAATAGCTGTGAAACGACATTAAATCCAGTCATGATCAGTTTCATACATTTAGTAGATTTCCTTCATATCTGCATTGACGTTGTTGGTTGGCTAGAAAAACAAAACTTGCCATTACACTTTTTTGGGAAGCTGGTCCTGCCGGTCATTTGCCAAAAGACATGGGAAATGTCCAGGAATGACTTTTTGGCAAATGACCTGGAGAGGAATGTTATCTAATATGTCTGGTAACCAGGCAGAGGGTTATCGGTTTGAAGAGCACACGTATCAGACAGTCCTTGGACTTGGAACCCCCCACTCAGCATAACATATAACACCACCCACTGGGTAAAACAACCCGTGGAGAGAAGAAAACACTATTTTTTGCCAATGGCTCCCTTTCTGGAAATGTCCAAGGGGCCCCCAAACTGTACAAGTGTGCCAAGTTTCATGATAAAATAATAATAATAATAATAATAATGAACATCCTTTTCACACATTGCCTGGCCTATTTTGGGATGTTGGAGAGAGCAAGATGTCTTAATAAAGCATAATATTACTTACTGACTGTGACGAGAGGAAAGTTCAACTCAAGTCCAACTAACGTTAGCTAGCTAGTTAGCCGGCAGATTTGCAATATAGCTAGCTGGGATTAGCCAGCTAAATAGGGAAGTTAACGTTATAATGCAAAAGAAAGTTAAGTGAAATCTGTAGTCACGACGTGTCATTTGCTAACAACCGGTCACAAACTGTAGTTAACAACATGCGACCGATTCATTTAGCTAGCTAGCTTCAATCCATCCATAAGCTATGAACTTGGGGCCCTTGTAGCACAACACGGCTAACTAGCTAGTTAGCATCGGCTGGACAGATCTCCCTGGCCGTGTATTTGGAGCGAACTACTCACCAGGTAAAGCGGTGCATATATTTTGAAAGAGACCTCCAGAGCCCCCGCAGTGATCTCCAGGGTGGACATGACACAGGAAGGGTTCCATGTGTGTCCGATCTCATAGCAGCTGTGCGGTATCTTACTCAGGGCTGCCATAGTTACACGGTGGACTGTCGGAGGAGCGAGCCGTGCTGTGCAGTGAAGAAAACAGACAGCGGCGGTGGGACCGAGGCGCGCTCCCGACTGTGGGGAGATGCGCTGCACCGATGCTATCGAGGCAAAGGGTCATGGCAGACCAGGCGGAGGTAACAGTCGAGCACACGCATGCGGTGTAGGTGGGAGTTCAGTTCACGGTGTGTGTGTGTGTGTGTGTGTGTGTGTGTGTGTGTGTGTGTGTGTGTGTGTGTGTGTAAGCGCGTGCGTGCGTGCGTGCGTGCGTTCCCTCTTGCTGGATGTGCTTTGTGGCAATTCACCCTCCAAACTGGCTGCCTAACCAACACGTTTCCCCTCCTTTTAAATTTACAGACAGCCAAATGAAGGAGGATTTATTTTGTATTTTTTTTTATTGAATGGTGGTCCTAAGAGTTCAACAACCAATCAGTCTCTGTTGTCCCTGCTGATCTCCCTGCTGATGTCATGGTGGCTGTTGATCACACCTAGCTGGTCATATTTTACCCCATTATGAAAAGAGAGTACAGTTTAAATTCCCTGTAGAGACTGCAGCCCTATGGACAGCAGTGGAAGCTCCTCAGAAGAGGCAGGGGTAGACCATGCTCCTCAGTGAATTTCATGAATTAAACATTCCTTTTTACAAAAACGATACTAAATATGACTTGCCTAGTTAAATAAAGATTAAATTAAAATTAAAAAATAAATATTCACGTCACCAAATTAAAACACAAAGAAGATCTACAGTAGCTTCAACAGCACTCTGTAGGGTAGCACCATGGTGTAGCAGGAGGACAGATAGCTTCCATCCTCCTCTGAGTACATTGACTTCAATACAAAACCTTGGAGGCTCACGGTTCTCATCCCCTTCCATAGACTTAAACAGTAATTATGACAACTTCCAGAGGACGTCCTCCTACCTATCAGAGCTCTTGCATCATGAACTGACATGTTGTCCACCCAATCAAAGGATCAGAGAATGAATATAGTACTGAAAGCATAAGCTACAGCTAGCTAGCACTGCAGTGCATAAAATGTGGTGAGTAGTTGACTCAAAGAGAGAGAAAGACAACAGTTGAACAGTTGTGAACAAATTAAATTATTCAAAAATGAAGGAGAAGCAAGAGAAGAGAGAGAGAGAGAGATTTCATGATTTTTTTTGCACTTTCAGTTTCACTTACTCAAAGTTACTAAAACATCCGGCTCAGACAGAGGGATGCTATGTTAGCTAGCTGGTTATGACAAAATAATGCTATGTTAGCTATCTGGCTATAACAGAGTGATGCTATGTTAGCTAGCTGGCTATAACAGAGTGATGCTATGTTAGCTAGCTGGCCATGACAGAGGGATGCTATGTTAGCTAGCTGGCTATAACAGAGGGATGCTATGTTAGCTAGCTGGCTATGACAGAGGGATGCTATGTTAGCTAGCTGGCTATAACAGAGGGATGCTATGTTAGCTAGCTGGCTATGACAGAGGGATGCTATGTTAGCTAGCTGGCTATAACAGAGGGATGCTGTGTTAGCTAGCTGGCTATGACAGAGGGATGCTATGTTAACTAGCTGGCTATAACAGAGGGATGCTATGTTAGCTAGCTGGCTATAACAGTGGGATGCTATGTTAGCTAGCTGGCTATAACAGAGGGATGCTATGTTAGCTAGCTGGCTATAACAGGGGGATGCTATGTTAGCTAGCTGGCTATGACAGAGGGATGCTATGTTAGCTAGCTGGCTATAACAGAGGGATGCTATGTTAGCTAGCTGGCTATAACAGAGGGATGCTATGTTAGCTAGCTGGCTATAACAGTGGGATGCTATGTTAGCTAGCTGGCTATAACAGAGGGATGCTATGTTAGCTAGCTGGCTATAACAGGGGGATGCTATGTTAGCTAGCTGGCTATGACAGAGGGATGCTATGTTAGCTAGCTGGCTATAACAGAGGGATGCTATGTTAGCTAGCTGGCTATAACAGAGGGATGCTATGTTAGCTAGCTGGCTATAACAGTGGGATGCTATGTTAGCTAGCTGGCTATAACAGAGGGATGCTATGTTAGCTAGCTGGCTATGACAGAGGGATGCTATGTTAGCTAGCTGGCTATAACAGAGGGATGCTATGTTAGCTAGCTGGCTATAACAGAGGGATGCTATGTTAGCTAGCTGGCTATGACTATCCAACACAACACCAGAACTCTTCCAAGGCAAGGTAAGCTTTTGGTTTTATTAATTTATTGCCACCGGGGCCCACCAGTGTAACTGCTTACTGACTATACTGCTACAGCTGCCTTTGTCAACTGGAAGTGCTGTTATTGTGAAGTGGAAATATCAAGGAGCGACAACGGCTCAACCGCAAAGTGTAGGCCACACTAGCTCCAGGCCTACCAACGTCAGGCCTCGCCGCCCTGGAGCCTGATCGACGTCGGCAACCTTCCATCCCTACCCTGGATCAAGAAGAGGCTTCTCCATCTGTCGGAGGCCTGCACCAGGTGCCGGGAGCTACGGGCTCAAGTTATCCTGCCTCTCGCCCGTCCATCCACAGCTCTCTGAATCCTGTGATGCGTGGGAGTGGGCGGATTTCCTCGTCCTTCTCGTCAACCTTGATTTTGGGTAGCTCCATGGTAAGAAATATGGCTGTTTCTGGTGCAAAAACAATGTCCTATCCCAGAGCTCGAGTAAATTACATTACTAAGCTGCTCCTGAATGTACTACACCAGGACATAAACATTGATTCTATCCTAGTCCATGAGGATTTTAATGACATTATGAAGGGCAGCTCTGAACAGTTGAAACTGCATTTCAAGGAGCTGATTGACTCTCTGCTAGACACTAATAAAAGACCCATCATATCTGGCCCTGATCCCTCTCTGAATCGTGGCATTGAACACTTTAGCAGGATTCTTTCTCTTCACAACTGGCTACGTGATCATTGCAGCTCAATGGGTGTAACTTTTGTTGACAATTTCGATACCTTTTGGGGAAAAAAAATGTTTCATAAGGAGGATGGGATCCACCCAAATCATTTGGGTTCCTGGATCCTTTCACAGAATTATAAGGCTGTGTTGAGACAATGACTTATCAATGACTCAAGCCCAGCTCAGTTAATCCCTACCAGTGTGATGCAGAGATGTCATAATGCTTCAGCAAATGCACATTAAAACAGGGGAGTTGGTAGACACAATGTAAGTAACCTATTTGATGTCCCTCTAACTGCCCTGAATGCCTCTTCTGATCCTAAAGATATTGTATTCAGTAATCATGAGCCTATGAACCAGAGTTATACTGTTAGCACTGAGGTGGTGTGCCCTAGTAGGAAGTCCACTGTGTGTAGCTCACCCTGTAATAACATCAATAACATGAGAATGTCTACTTCTGCTGAGCTTCCCAGTAAAGCAATGAAAACAAGCAAGCATCCCGGAAAAGTGCTTAAAAAAGTCTCACGTTGAAATATGTAGCTTAAGAAACAAGGTTCATGAAATTAATAACTGGCTAGTAACAGATGACATTCATATTCTGGCTATCTCTGAAACTCACTTAGATAACACCTTTGATGATAGGGTGGTAGCAATACAAGGTTATAACATCTACAGGAAAGACAGAACTGCCAATGGTGGAGGTGTTGCTGTTTATATTCAGAACCACATTCCTGTAAAGATTAGAGAGGATCTCATGTTAAATACTGTTGATGTAATATGGCTACAGGTTCATCTGCCTCACCTAAAGCCCATTCTGGTGGGAAGCTGCTATAGACCACCAAGTGCTAACAGTCAGTATCTGGATAACATGTGTGAAATGCTTGATAATGTATGTGATATCAGAGAGATATATTTTCTGGGTGACTTAAATATTAACTGGCTTTCATCAAGTTGCCCACTCAAGAAACAGCTTCAAACTGTAACCAGTGCCTCCAACCTGGTTCAGGTTGTCAGTCAACCTACCAGGATAGTTACAAACAGCACAGGAATAAAATCAACATGTATTGATCACATCTTTACTAATGCTGCAGACATTTGCTTAAAAGCAGTATCCAAATCCATAGGATGTAGTGATCACAATATAATATTCATATCTAGGAAAACCAAAGTTCCTAAGGCTGGGCCTACTGTAGTTTATAAGAGGTCATACAATAAGTTTTGTCGTGATTCCTATGTTGTTGATGTAAAGAATATTTGTTGGTCCGTGGTGTGTAATTAGGAGAAACCAGACGTTGCACTTGACACATTTATGAAATTGCTTATCCCAGTTACTAATAAGCATGCACCCATTAAGAAAATTACTAAAAACTGTTAAATCCCTGTGGATTGATGAGGAATTGAAAAGTTGTACGGTTGAGAGGGATGAGGCAAATACTGATTGGCAAACGCGCTGCAAATTGAGAAATCATGTGACTAAACTGAATAAAGAAGAAGAAAGTACACTATGAAACAAAGATAAATTACATGAAGAATGATAGTAAAAATGCTTTGGAGAATCTTAAATGACATTTTGGGACATTTCCTTCATTGAATCGGATGGCTCATTCATTACAAAACCAACTACTGTCACGGTCGTCCTCCTCTTCATCTGAAGAGGAGAGGCGAAAATGATCAGAGGACCAATATGCGGCGTGGTATTTGTCCATGGTAGATCTTTAATAAAGAAAGACTGAATACAAAAGAGTAACAAAAACAATAAACCAAATTCGACCGTGAAGCTACAAAAAGAGACCTGTGCTGAACACAAGCCACTAACATAGACAATCACCCACAAACTAACAGTGCAACCCAGGCTACCTAAGTATGATTCTCAATCAGAGACAACTAATGACACCTGCCTCTGATTGAGAACCATACTAGGCCGAAAACATAGAAATGCCCCAAAACATAGAAAAACAAACATAGACTGCCCACCCCAACTCACGCCCTGACCATACTAAATAAATACACAACAAAGGAAATAAAGGTCAGAACGTGACAACTACTTTAATGATTTTTTAATTGGCAAGATTAGCATATTTACGCATGACATCCCAGCAACAAACGCTGACACTACAAATCCAAATATATCTGACCAAATTATGAAAGACAAGAATTGCAATTTTGAAATCTGTAAAGTGAGTGTGGAATAGGTGAAACAATTATTGTTGTCTATCAACAATGGTAAGGCACCTGGGTCTGACAAGTTGGATGGCCGTGACGGGGAGACCCATGAGGCGGCGCACAATTGGCCCGGCGTAGTCTGGGTTAGGGGAGGGTTTGGCCCGGCGTAGTCTGGGTTAGGGGAGGGTTTGGCCCGGCGTCGTCTGGGTTAGGGGAGGGTTTGGCCCGGCGTCGTCCGGGTTAGGGGAGGGTTTGGCCCGGCGTCGTCCGGGTTAGGGGAGGGTTTGGCCCGGCGTAGTCTGGGTTAGGGGAGGGTTTGGCCCGGCGTCGTCTGGGTTAGGGGAGGGTTTGGCCCGGCGTCGTCTGGGTTAGGGGAGGGTTTGGCCCGGCGTCGTCTGGGTTAGGGGAGGGTTTGGCCCGGCGTCGTCTGGGTTAGGGGAGGGTTTGGCCCGGCGTAGTCTGGGTAGGGGAGGGTTTGGCCCGGCGTAGTCTGGGTTAGGGGAGGGTTTGGCCCGGCGTCGTCTGGGTTAGGGGAGGGTTTGGCCCACTTGACAGACTTTCAGCATGCTTATAAGGAAGGACATTCAACAAGCACAGCACTTACAGAAATGACTGATGATTGGCTGAGAGAAAATTATGATAAAATGACTGTGGGGGCTGTTTTGTTAGACTTCAGTGCAGCTTTTGACATTATCGATCATAGTCTGCTGCTGGAAAAACGTAATTGTTATGGCTTTACACCCCCTGCTATAATGTGGATAAAGAGTTACCTGTCTAACAGAACACAGAGGTTTTTTTTAATGGAAGCCTCGCCAACATTATCCAGGTAGAATCAAGAATTCCGGGCCTAACGAGTGGCGCCGCGGTCTAAGACACTGCATCGCGGGGCTTGAAGCGTCATTATAGACCCGGGTTCGATCCCAGGCTCTGTCACAGCTGGCCGTGACGGAGAGACCCATGATGCGCCGCACAATTGGTCCGGCGTCGTCCTGTTTACGGGAGGGTTTGGCCGGCCAGGACTTCCTGCATGCTGACTTCGGTCGCCAGTGTTTCTTCCAACACATTGGTGTGGCTTGGCAGGGTTGTGTTCCGGGGAAAGCGAACAGTGTGTCAAGACGCAGTGCGGCTTGGCAGGGTTGTGTTTTGGAGGACGCATGACTCTCGACAATCGCCTCTCCCGAGTCCGTACGGGAGTTGCAGCGATGGGACAAGACTGTAACTACCAATTGGGGAGAAAACAAATACGGACTGAAATGAAACACTTAATAAAGAGCTGCAGTTAGTTTCAGAACGGGTGGCAAGGAATAAGTTAGTCTTAAGTATTTCTAAAACTAAAAGCATTGTATTTGGGAGATATTCACTAAACCCTAAACCTCAACTAAATCTCTTAATAAATAATGTGTAAATTTAGCAAGTTGTCACGGTCAAAACAATTGGCTACAACGGTAGCTAAGATGGGGAGAAGTCTGTCCATAATAAAGCGCTGCTCTGCCTTCTTAACAACACTGTCAACAAGGCAGGTCCTACAGGCCCTAGTTTCTACCTTCTTAACAACACTATCAACAAGGCAGGTCCTACAGGCCCTAGTTTCTATCTTCTTAACAACACTATCAACAAGGCAGGTCCTACAGGCCCTAGTTTCTACCATCTTAACAACACAATCAACAAGGCAGGTCCTACAGGCTCTAGTTTCTGCATTCTTAACAACACTATCAACAAGGCAGGTCCTACAGGCCCTAGTTTCTACCTTCTTAACAACACTATCAACAAGGCAGGTCCTACAGGCCCTAGTTTCTACCTTCTTAACAACACTATCAACAAGGCAGGTCCTACAGACCCTAGTTTCTACCTTCTTAACAACACTATCAACAAGGCAGGTCCAACACTATCAACAAGGCAGGTCCTACAGGCCCTAGTTTTGTTGCACCTTTGACTACTGTTCAGTCGTGTGGTCAGGTGCCACAAAAAAGGACTTAGGAAAATTGCAATTGGCTCAGAACAGGGCAGCACAGCTGGCCCTTGGATGTACACGAAGATCTAATAATAATGTCAATCTCTCCTGACTGAAAGTGGAGGAAAGATTGACTTCATCACTACTTTTATTCATGAGAGATATTGACATGTTGAATGCACCGAGCAGTCTGTCTAAACTACTGGCACACAGCTCCGACACCCATGCATACCCCACAAGACATGACACAAGATGTCTCTTCACAGTCCCCAAGTCCAGAACAGACTATGGTAGGCGCACAGTACTACATAGAGCCATGACTACATGGAACTCTATTCCACAGTACTACATAGAGACATGACTACATGGAACTCTATTCCACATCAGGTAAATAATGCAAGTAAAATAATATTTAAAAAACATCAAAATACACCTTATGGAACAGAGGGGACTGTGAAGCAACACAAACATAGGCACAGACACACACGATAACATACGCCTTGTGAGGATCAGGCTATGAGTGGCTAATCTGCCCTTGCCTTCTGTTCTGCTTGCTAACGTTCAATCTCTGAAAAATAAATGGGACGAACTGAAGGCATGTATATCTGCAGCCCGGTGCACGATATCTAAGAAAGTCTCAGGGTTTTACTCGCCTGAGGTGGTAGAGTATCTCATTATAAGCTGTAGACCATTCTATCTACCTAGAGAGTTTTCATCTGTATTTTTCGTAGCTGTCTACATGATAAGCTGTAGACCACACTATCTACCAAGAGAGATTATCTGTATTTTTCGTAGCTGTCTACATGATAAGCTGTAGACCACACTATCTACCAAGAGAGATTATCTGTATTTTTTACGTAGCTGTCTACATGATAAGCTGTAGACCACACTATCTACCAAGAGAGATTATCTATATTTTTTACGTAGCTGTCTACATGATAAGCTGTAGACCACACTATCTACCAAGAGAGATCATCTATATTTTTCAGAGCTGTCTACATACCACCACAGACCGATGCTGGCACTAAGAATGTACTCAATAAACTGTTTGACTCCATAAGCAAACAGGAAAATACTCACCCAGAGGCGGCGCTCCTAGTGGCCGGGGACTTTAATGCAGGGAAACATGAATCCATTTTACCTCATTTCTATCAGCATGTTAAATGTGCAACCAGAGGAAAAAACAAACCTCTGGACCACCTTTACTCCACACACAGAGACGCGTACAAAGCTCTCCCTCGCCCTCCATTTGGCAAATCTGACCATAATTCTATCCTCCTGATTCCTGCTTACAAGCAAAAATTAAAGCAGGAAGCACCAGTGACTCGGTCTATAAAAAAGTGATCAGATGAAGCAGATGCTAAACTACATCACTGTTTTGCTAGAACAGACTGTAATATGCTACAGTGACTGTACGTACATACCCCAACCAGAAGCCATGGATTACAGGCAACATTCACACTGAGCTAAAGGCTAGAGATGCTGCTTTCAAGGAGCATATAAGAAATCCCGCTATGGCCCCCGACAAACTATCAAACAGGCAAAGCGTAAATACAGGACTAAGATCGAATCGTACTACACCGGCTCCGACGCTCGTCGGATGTGGCAGGACTTGCAAACTATTACCCCCAGATGGTAAGGGTAGGTAACAACACATCCACCATGCTGATCCTCAACACGGAGGCCTCTCAGGGGTGCGTGTTCAGTCCCCTCCTGTACTCCCTGTTCACTCATGACTGCACTGCCAGGCACAACTCCAACACCATAATTAAGTTTGCTGATGACACAACAGTGGTAGGCCTGATCACCGACAACAATGAGACGGCCTATAGGGAGGAGGTCAGAGACCTGACCGTGTGGTGCAAGGACAACAACCTCTCCCTCAATGTGATCAAGACAAAGGAGATGATTGTGGACCACAGGAAAAGGAGGACCGAGCACGCCCCCATTCTCATCGCCGGGGCTGTAGTGGAGCAGGTTGAGAGCTTCAAGTTCATTGGTGTCCACATCACCAACAAACTAACATGGTCCAGGCACACAAAATCTATTCCCCCCCAGGAGTCTGGAAATATTTGGCATGGTCCTCAGATCCTCAAAAGGTTTTACAGCTACACCATCGAGAGTATCACTGCCTGGTATGGCAACTGCTCAGCCTCCGACCACAAGGCGCTACAGAGGGTACTGTGAACGGCCCAGTACATCACTGGGGCCAAGCTTCCTGCCATCCAGGACCTCTATACCAGGCGGTGTCAGAGGAAGGCCCTAAGAATTGTCAAAGACTCCAGACACCCTTGTCATAGACTGTTCTCTCTGCGACCGCACTACAGAGGGTAGTGTGAATGTATTCAGCCGTCAAACAGCCTGACAAAAACAGAAAATTAACAAATATACTTTTTGAAATCATGTTTAGAAATGCTTAAGTGTTTTGAGCCCAGCTAGATTGAAACTGCTGAAAGTTAGTTAACGTTACCTAATTCCCACCATCAGTCTGAGTTCATAACTGTGAAACTCCAGCCACCTTAGTCATAGTCTGTTCTCTCTGCCACCGCACGGCAAGCGGCAGAGCCCCAAGCCATAAGACTCCTGAACAGCTAATCAAATGGCTTCCCAGACTATTTGCATTGCCCACCTGCCCCTCTTTTACACTGCTGTTACTCTCTGTTATTATCTATGCATAGTCACTTTACTTCTACCTACATCTACATGTTACCTGAATTACCTCGACTAACCATTGACTCAGTACCAGTACCCCCTGTATATAGCCTCCACATTGACTCTGTACCGGTACCCCCTGTATATAGCCTCCACATTGACTCTGTACCGGTACCCCCTGTATGTAGCCTCCACATTGACTCTGTACCGGTACCCCCTGTATATAGCCTCCACATTGACTCTGTACCGGTACCCCCTGTATATAGCCTCCACATTGACTCTGTACCGGTACCCCCTGTATATAGCCTCCACATTGACTCTGTACCGGTACCCCCTGTATATAACCTCCACATTGACTCTGTACCGGTACCCCCTGTATATAGCCTCCACATTGACTCTGTACCGGTACCCCCTGTATGTAGCCTCCACATTGACTCTGTACCTGTTGTTATTTACGGCTGGCCTTTAATTATTTGTTATTCCTATCTCTTACTTTTTTGGAGGGGTATTTTCTTAAAACTGCATTGTTGGTTAATTAAGGGCTTATAAGTTAGCATTTCACTGTTGTATTCAGCATTTCACTGTTGTATTCAGCATTTCACTGTTGTATTCAGCATTTCACTGTTGTATTCAGCATTTCACTGTTGTATTCAGCATTTCACTGTTGTATTCAGCATTTCACTGTTGTATTCAGCATTTCACTGTAAGGTCTACTACACCTGTTGTATTCAGCATTTCACTGTAAGGTCTACTACACCTGTTGTATTCAGCATTTCACTGTGAGGTCTACTACACCTGTTGTATTCAGCATTTCACTGTAAGGTCTACTACACCTGTTGTATTCAGCATTTCACTGTAAGGTCTATAAATGTTGTATTCGGCGCATGTGACAAATAACATTTGATTTGATAAGCACTATACACACACATACACATTGATTTTGCATTGTAGATATGTGGTAGTGGAGTTGTGGCCTGAGGGTACACACTTAGTGTGTTGTAGATATGTGGTAGTGGAGTTGTGGCCTGAGGGTACACACCTAGTGTGTTGTAGATATGTGGTAGTGGAGTTGTGGCCTGAGGGTACACACCTAGTGTGTTGTAGATATGTGGTAGTGGAGTTGTGGCCTGAGGGTACACACCTAGTGTGTTGTAGATATGTGGTAGTGGAGTTGTGGCCTGAGGGTACACACCTAGTGTGTTGTAGATATGTGGTAGTGGAGTTGTGGCCTGAGAGTACACACTTAGTGTGTTGTAGATATGTGGTAGTGGAGTTGTGGCCGGAGGGTACACACTTAGTGTGTTGTAGATATGTGGTAGTGGAGTTGTGGCCTGAGGGTACACACCTAGTGTGTTTTAGATATGTGGTAGTGGAGTTGTGGCCTGAGGGTACACACCTAGTGTGTTGTAGATATGTGGTAGTGGAGTTGTGGCCTGAGGGTACACACCTAGTGTGTTGTAGATATGTGGTAGTGGAGTTGTGGCCTGAGGGTACACACCTAGTGTGTTGTAGATATGTGGTAGTGGAGTTGTGGCCTGAGGGTACACACCTAGTGTGTTGTAGATATGTGGTAGTGGAGTTGTGGCCTGAGGGTACACACCTAGTGTGTTGTAGATATGTGGTAGTGGAGTTGTGGCCTGAGGGTACACACCTAGTGTGTTGTAGATATGTGGTAGTGGAGTTGTGGCCTGAGGGTACACACCTAGTGTGTTGTAGATATGTGGTAGTGGAGTTGTGGCCTGAGGGTACACACCTAGTGTGTTGTAGATATGTGGTAGTGGAGTTGTGGCCTGAGGGTACACACCTAGTGTGTTGTAGATATGTGGTAGTGGAGTTGTGGCCTGAGGGTACACACCTAGTGTGTTGTAGATATGTGGTAGTGGAGTTGTGGCCTGAGGGTACACACTTAGTGTGTTGTAGATATGTGGTAGTGGAGTTGTGGCCTGAGGGTACACACTTAGTGTGTTGTAGATATGTGGTAGTGGAGTTGTGGCCTGAGGGTACACACCTAGTGTGTTTTAGATATGTGGTAGTGGAGTTGTGGCCTGAGGGTACACACCTAGTGTGTTGTAGATATGTGGTAGTGGAGTTGTGGCCTGAGGGTACACACCTAGTGTGTTGTAGATATGTGGTAGTGGAGTTGTGGCCTGAGGGTACACACCTAGTGTGTTGTAGATATGTGGTAGTGGAGTTGTGGCCTGAGGGTACACACTTAGTGTGTTGTAGATATGTGGTAGTGGAGTTGTGGCCTGAGGGTACACACCTAGTGTGTTGTAGATATGTGGTAGTGGAGTTGTGGCCTGAGGGTACACACCTAGTGTGTTGTAGATATGTGGTAGTGGAGTTGTGGCCTGAGGGTACACACCTAGTGTGTTGTAGATATGTGGTAGTGGAGTTGTGGCCTGAGGGTACATACTTAGTGTGTTGTAGATATGTGGTAGTGGAGTTTGGGCCTGAGGGTACACACTTAGTGTGTTGTAGATATGTGGTAGTGGAGTATGGGCCTGAGGGTACACACCTAGTGTGTTGTAGATATGTGGTAGTGGAGTTGTGGCCTGAGGGTACACACTTAGTGTGTTTTAGATATGTGGTAGTAGAGTAGTGGTCTGAGGGTACACACCTAGTGTGTTGTAGATATGTGGTAGTGGAGTTGTGGCCTGAGGGTACACACCTAGTGTGTTGTAGATATGTGGTAGTGGAGTTGTGGCCTGAGGGTACACACCTAGTGTGTTGTAGATATGTGGTAGTGGAGTTTGGGCCTGAGGGTACACACTTAGTGTGTTGTAGATATGTGGTAGTGGAGTATGGGCCTGAGGGTACACACCTAGTGTGTTGTAGATATGTGGTAGTGGAGTTGTGGCCTGAGGGTACACACTTAGTGTGTTGTAGATATGTGGTAGTGGAGTTGTGGCCTGAGGGTACACACCTAGTGTGTTGTAGATATGTGGTAGTGGAGTTGTGGCCTGAGGGTACACACTTAGTGTGTTGTAGATATGTGGTAGTGGAGTATGGGCCTGAGGGAACACACTTAGTGTGTTTTAGATATGTGGTAGTGGAGTTGTGGCCTGAGGGTACACACCTAGTGTGTTGTAGATATGTGGTAGTGGAGTTGTGGCCTGAGGGTACACACCTAGTGTGTTGTAGATATGTGGTAGTGGAGTTGTGGCCTGAGGGTACATACTTAGTGTGTTGTAGATATGTGGTAGTGGAGTATGGGCCTGAGGGAACACACTTAGTGTGTTGTAGATATGTGGTAGTGGAGTTGTGGCCTGAGGGTACACACTTAGTGTGCTGTGAATTCTGTAATTAATGTATTGTAATGTTTCTAAAATTGTATAACTGCCTTAATTTTGTCAGACCCCAGGAAGAGTAGCTACTGCCTTGGCTCTGGTGGTCCTTGGACCAGTCTGTCTCTGCAGCACCTGGAGAGAGATGGACAGAGGTTGTGAGTGGGCTTGAAAGAGAGAGCCCTGACCCCTGACCTCCCACTGGCCCAGGGCCTCCTGCCTAACCCTCTAATCAGTCTCTCTGACGGGGAGTTACTTCAGGGTTATACAGTCCTGACCCCTGACCTCCCACTGGCCCAGGGCCTCCTGCCTAACCCTCTAATCAGTCTCTCTGACGGGGAGTTACTTCAGGATTATGCAGTCCTGACCCCTGACCTCCCACTGGCCCAGGGCCTCCTGCCTAACCCTCTAATCAGTCTTTCTGACGGGGAGTTACTTCAGGATTATACAGTCCTGACCCCTGACCTCCCACTGGCCCAGGGCCTCCTGCCTAACCCTCTAATCAGTCTTTCTGACGGGTAGTTACTTCAGGATTATACAGTCCTGACCCCTGACCTCCCACTGGCCCAGGGCCTCCTGCCTAACCCTCTAATCAGTCTTTCTGACGGGGAGTTACTTCAGGATTATACAGTCCTGACCCCTGACCTCCCACTGGCCCAGGGCCTCCTGCCTAACCCTCTAATCAGTCTGTCTGACGGGGAGTTACTTCAGGGTTATACAGTCCTGACCCCTGACCTCCCACTGGCCCAGGGCCTCCTGCCTAACCCTCTAATCAGTCTGTCTGACGGGGAGTTACTTCAGGGTTATACAGTCCTGACCCCTGACCTCCCACTGGCCCAGGGCCTCCTGCCTAACCCTCTAATCAGTCTGTCTGACGGGGAGTTACTTCAGGATTATACAGTCCTGACCCCTGACCTCCCACTAGCCCAGGGCCTCCTGCCTAACCCTCTAATCAGTCTGTCTGACGGGGAGTTACTTCAGGGTTATACCGTCCTGACCCCTGACCTCCCACTGGCCCAGGGCCTCCTGCCTAGCCCTCTAATCAGTCTGTCTGACGGGGAGTTACTTCAGGGTTATACAGTCCTGACCCCTGACCTCCCACTGGCCCAGGGCCTCCTGCCTAACCCTCTAATCAGTCTGTCTGACGGGGAGTTACTCCATAAGAAGACCGTTGTATGGGGCTTCTCCACTTCTGATATGAGTGGAGTATTAGCTCTTGAAATGGTATAACGTAATGTAAAGGAAAAAAATTATTTATAGCGATACACTCTAAAAAGAACAGGTTCCCCAAGTCCAAAATGAAATCAAATCCAATTTATTTATATAGCCCTTCATATATCAGCTGATATCTCAAAGTGCTGTACAGAAACCCAGCCTAAAACCCCAAACAGCAAGCAATGCAGGTGTAGAAGTCCAATGGGTATAGAGAGAGCCTTGGTCCCTGGGGGTTGCCAGGTAGCCTAGTGGTTAGAGTGCGGGGCGGCAGGTAGACTAGTGGTTAGAGTGGAGGGGCGGCAGGTAGACTAGTGGTTAGAGTGGAGGAGCGGCAGGTAGCCTAGTGGTTAGAGTGGAGAGGTGGCAGGTAGCCTAGTGGTTAGAGTGGAGGGGCGGCAGGTAGCCCAGTGGTTAGAGTGGAGGGGCGGCAGGTAGCCTAGTGGTTAGAGTGGAGGGGCGGCAGGTAGCCCAGTGGTTAGAGTGGAGGGGCGGTAGTTAGCCTAGTGGTTAGAGTGGAGGAGAGACAGGTAGACTAGTAGTTAGAGGGGAGGGGCGGCAGGTAGCCTAGTGGTTAGAGTGGAGGGGCGGCAGGTAGCCTAGTGGTTAGAGTGCAGGGGCGGCAGGTAGCCTAGTGGTTAGAGTGGAGGGGAGGCAGGTACCCCCTGTATATAGCCCCCACATATTGACTCTGTACTGGTACCCCCTGTATACAGCCCCCACATATTGACTCTGTACTGGTACCCCCTGTATATAGCCTCCACATTGACTCTGTATCGTAACACCCTGTATATAGCCTCCACATTGACTCTGTACCGTAACACCCTGTATATAGCCCCCACATATTGACTCTGTACTGGTACCCCCTGTATATAGCCCCCACATATTGACTCTGTACCGGTACCCCCTGTATATAGTCTCCACATTGACTCTGTACCGGTACCCCCTGTATATAGCCTCCACATTGACTCTGTACCGTAACACCCTGTATATAGCTTCCACATTGACTCTGTACCGGTACCCCCTGTATATAGCCTCCACACTGACTCTGTACCGGTACCCCCTGTATACAGCCCCCACATTGACTCTGTACCGTAACACCCTGTATATAGCCTCCACATTGACTCTGTACCGTAACACCCTGTATATAGCCCCCACATATTGACTCTGTACTGGTACCCCCTGTATATAGCCCCCACATATTGACTCTGTACCGGTACCCCCTGTATATAGTCTCCACATTGACTCTGTACCGGTACCCCCTGTATATAGCCTCCACATTGACTCTGTACCGGTACCCCCTGTATATAGCCTCCACATTGACTCTGTACCGGTACCCCCTGTATATAGCCTCCATACTGACTCTGTACGGGTACCCCTTGTATAGAGCCTCCAGGTTAGGGTTAGGGTTAGGGTTAGGGTTAGGGTTAGGGTTAGGGGTTAGGGGTTAGGGGTTAGGGGATAGGGTTAGGGTTAGGGGTTAGGGGTTAGGGTTAGGCTTTGAAGAAAGCTGTTGCCCAATACCTTGGATCCTAAAGATATTACAGTCAGTTCTTATGAACTGAATATTTGTATGTGAATTTCCAAATATCAATGACACAACCTGTGGTTGACCTTTGATCCCGGAGTCCTGAGAGGGACAGACGGTTGCATTTGGATGAGACATTTTCGCCAACAAGGTTATTTGGCTTGGCTATGGAGTCCTTACAGGCCCGTTTCAAGGAGAATCAAAAATCAAAACAGGACACAGCTCTACGGGTTCTTTTCCCATGAAAATTCTTTCCAGGGGCGGCTCGGCAGTTCCCGAGGGGAAGAAGCAGACCTCTTGACCCCGGTTGGAGGCAGTGGGTGGTGTTCTCGGGGCCTTTTCCCCCCCAAGCATTTACACTGGCAACAGCAGCTCTAAAGTGGGTGGGGTTCTCGGGGCCTTCCTCCCCAAGCATTTACACTGGCAACAGCAGCTCTAAAGTGGGCTGGGGTTCTCAGGGCCTTCCTCCCCAAGCATTTACACTGGCAACAGCAGCTCTAAAGTGGGCTGGGGTTCTCAGGGCCTTCCCCCCCAAGCATTTACACTGGCAACAGCAGCTCTAAAGTGGGTGGGGTTCTCTGGGCCTTCCTCCCCAAGCATTTACACTGGCAACAGCAGCTCTAAAGTGGGTGGGGTTCTCGGGGCCTTTTCCCCCCCAAGCATTTACACTGGCAACAGCAGCTCTAAAGTGGTTGGGGTTCTCGGGGCCTTTTCCCCAAGCATTTACACTGGCAACAGCAGCTCTAAAGTGGGCTGGGGTTCTCGGGGCCTTCCCCCCCAAGCATTTACACTGGCAACAGCAGCTCTAAAGTGGGCTGGGGTTCTCTGGGCCTTTTCCCCAAGCATTTACACTGGCAACAGCAGCTCTAAAGTGGGCTGGGGTTCTCGGGGCCTTCCTCCCCAAGCATTTACACTGGCAACAGCAGCTCTAAAGTGTGCTGGGGTTCTCGGGGCCTTCCTCCCCAAGCATTTACACTGGCAACAGCAGCTCTAAAGTGGGGTGGTGTTCTCGGGGCCTTCCTCCCCAATTATTTACACTGGCAACAGCAGCTCTAAAGTGTGGTGGGGTTCTCGGGCCTTCCTCCCCAAGCATTTACACTGGCAACAGCAGCTCTAAAGTGGCTCGACGTGTATTTCCATGTGGCTATACATCCTCGCCACAACAAGTTTCTGAGGTTTCCCATATTCAGTCTCTAGGGTTCATAGTGAATCACCAGAAACATATTTTGAATCCGGCTCTACGCTTTCAGTTTCTGGATCTTGTGTTTTTGTCCTAACAGAGGAGGGTTGCATTCCGGCTCTGTCTGGCACGGTTTCAGCTGGGGCTGTTCCTTTTCCTTTGTGCCTGTAGTTATTGGGTCTGTTCGCCTCTACTGTAGCTGTGGTGCCTTTGGGACTTGTTAATCTGTCTGGACGCATCTTGCCACCGCTATTGGTTGCTCAAGGAATCCTCGTTGTGCCTAAGGGCGTTGACTCTTTGGGGGGACCTGCGACGGCTGTTGCAGGGGGTTCTGACGGGCCGGGTCCTGCAGGGTGATCGCGACAGATGCATCCTTACTGGCTTGGGGAGCGCTGTCCGGGGGCTACTGGGAAACAGAGATTTGGTCACCAGCATAAAAGGCGCTGCATATCAATTACGTAGAGCTACTATCTGTTTTGCATATCAATTACCTAGAGCTACTAACTGTTTTGCATATCAATTACCTAGAGCTACTATCTGTTTTGCATATCAATTACCTAGAGCTACTATCTGTTTTGCGTATCAATTACCTAGAGCTACTAACTGTTTTGCATATCAATTACCTGGAGCTACTAACTGTTTTGCATATCAATTACCTAGAGCTACTAACTGTTTTGCATATCAATTACCTAGAGCTACTATCTGTTTTGCGTATCAATTATCTAGAGCTACTATCTGTTTTGCATATCAATTACCTAGAGCTGCTATCTGTATTGCATATCAATTACCTAGAGCTACTATCTGTTTTGCATATCAATTACCTAGAGCTACTAACTGTTTTGCATATCAATTACCTAGAGCTACTAACTGTTTTGCATATCAATTACCTGGAGCTACTAACTGTTTTGCATATCAATTACCTAGAGCTACTAACTGTTTTGCATATCAATTACCTAGAGCTACTAACTGTTTTGCATATCAATTACCTAGAGCTACTAACTGTTTTGCATATCAATTACCTAGAGCTACTATCTGTTTTGCATATCAATTACCTAGAGCTACTAACTGTTTTGCATATCAATTACCTGGAGCTACTAACTGTTTTGCATATCAAGTACCTAGAGCTACTAACTGTTTTGCATATCAATTACCTAGAGCTACTAACTGTTTTGCATATCAATTACCTAGAGCTACTATCTGTTTTGCATATCAATTACTTAGAGCTGCTATCTGTTTTGCATATCAATTACCTAGAGCTACTAACTGTTTTGCATATCAATTACCTAGAGCTACTAACTGTTTTGCATATCAATTACCTAGAGCTACTATCTGTTTTGCATATCAATTACCTAGAGCTACTAACTGTTTTGCATATCAATTACCCAGAGCTACTATCTGTTTTGCATATCAATTACCTATAGCTACTATCTGTTTTGCATATCAATTACCTAGAGCTACTAACTGTTTTGCATATCAATTACCTAGAGCTACTAACTGTTTTGCATATCAATTACCTGGAGCTACTAACTGTTTTGCATATCAAGTACCTAGAGCTACTAACTGTTTTGCATATCAATTACCTAGAGCTACTAACTGTTTTGCATATCAAATACCTAGAGCTACTATCTGTTTTGCATATCAATTACTTAGAGCTACTATCTGTTTTGCATATCAATTACCTAGAGCTACTAACTGTTTTGCATATCAATTACCTGGAGCTACTAACTGTTTTGCATATCAATTACCTAGAGCTACTATCTGTTTTGCATATCAATTACCTAGAGCTACTATCTGTTTTGCATATCAATTACCTAGAGCTACTAACTGTTTTGCTCTGAGGTGTTCCCTTCCGATGTTGGTGTTTGGTATTTGATTAGGAAGGTCTCTATGGGCAGGTCTCTATGGGCAGGTCTCTATGGGCAGGTCTCTGTGGGCAGGTCTCTATGGGCTGGTCTCTATGGGCAGGTCTCTGTGGGCAGGTCTCTGTGGGCAGGTCTCTATGGGCTGGTCTCTATGGGCTGGTTTCTATGGGCTGGTTTCTATGGGCAGGTTTCTATGGGCTGGTTTCTATGGGCTGGTTTCTATGGGCAGGTCTCTGTGGGCAGGTCTCTATGGGCAGGTCTCTGTGGGCAGGTCTCTATGGGCTGGTCTCTATGGGCTGGTTTCTATGGGCTGGTTTCTATGGGCAGGTTTCTATGGGCAGGTTTTTATGGGCAGGTTTCTATGGGCTGGTTTTTATGGGCAGGTTTCTATGGGCTGGTTTCTATGGGCAGGTTTCTATGGGCTGGTTTCTATGGGCTGGTTTCTATGGGCTGGTTTCTACGGGCAGGTTTCTACGGGCTGGTTTCTACGGGCTGGTTTCTACGGGCTGATTTATATGGGCTGATTTATATGGGCTGATTTATATGGGCTGGTTTCTACGGGCTGATTTCTACGGGCTGATTTATATGGGCTGATTTATATGGGCTGATTTATATGGGCTGATTTATATGGGCTGGTTTCTACGGGCTGGTTTCTATGGGCTGGTTTATATGGGCTGATTTATATGGGCTGATTTATATGGGCTGGTTTCTACGGGCTGATTTCTACGGGCTGATTTATATGGGCTGATTTATATGGGCTGATTTATATGGGCTGGTTTCTATGGGCTGGTTTCTACGGGCTGATTTATACGGGCAGTCATGTGAAATCCATAGATTAGGGCCTAATGAATGTATTCCCAGTCATGTGAAATCCATAGATTAGGGATGATGAATTACTGAATTTATTTCAACTGACTGATTTCCTCACATGAACTGTAATTCAGTAAAATCTTTGAATTTGTCGCATGTTGCGTTTATATTTTTGTTCAGCGTACATCTTGGTGTAAATTCATCTGGAGTAGATTTGGATTACTTGTTACAGTGCTATTTGGGTTGTTAATTAGATTCGCTCGGACATTTCTTGATTTATTTTTGTATTATTTGTTTGATATTTTACTGCGCTGTTATGAGTTAGTAACATAATACGTTTCACTGCACCCGCTATAAGATCTGCTGAACTGTACACGTGACCAATAAAGTTTGATTTGATTTGAATGCAGGTTGCGGGTGAATAAACAATCTAAACGATAGATATCTGGCTGGAATCCAATAGGAATTGCACATCAGTTTGCCAGCCAGCATAATGTTTCTTGGGGGCCTGATGTGGCCTGTACACTATGAGTTTCAGGCCACTGTTTTTATTGTCAGGCATAGGTGATAAATAAAGCCTGCAAGGCAAAGTCCATTTTACATTGCCCCCAATGAATCTTAGGGATCGATTTATATTTTAATAGTTTTGAAAAGTTAAAATTTGACAGAGTCCGCAAAGTTGAAACCTTACATGGGAATACAAGGTCCTTTCTGAGAGTGTCTCCTTCCTCTTTCCCTCTCTGTCAAGTTACATGCAAAGCAAAGAAAACTGACTCTGTAGTGGACTCGCAATCTTTCAGACTATAGAGAAACAGATGTGCAATAAGAAAACGAAATCAAGCTACTTTTTAATCTCTATCTGACTCTGCTGGTGATCTAAACTTTGGAAAACATTAAATGTATTGAAGAAGAACAAATTCATATTTGTCCCTGCCTATCTGGACTCTGGCATCGTAACTGAGAAGAATGGGACAAGTGATGCTTTTAATCATCATTTTATTTGAGAGAAACTGTGGTTTAATTGACCAGACAATCTGGTTAACTATGATTCTTAACTTAATGAATGAAGTGAGTTTCTGTCAGATTGCTTTGTAAATGAACTAAAAGGGAACACAGCTCTCTTCTTCCATCCCACAATGATGAGTCCTAAAATGTGTTAAAACGTATTGCTGAATGGTAGACTGTGTCCAAGGGTTTTAAAACAGAGGTTGTGCCGCATGCATGTAAACAATTTAACCAAAATCCTATACAGGGAGAAGCGTTGTTTTCTCCTATTTTCAATACAGAGGCATGATTTATTTTACATATTGGATGACTGTCATTCATATTCCATTCACCCAGCTCAACTGAACAGGGACACCCAGCTCAACTGAACAGGGACACCCAGCTCAACTGAACAGGGACACCCAGCTCAACTGAACAGGGACACCCAGCTCAACTGAACAGGGACACCCAGCTCAACTGAACAGGGACACCCAGCTCAACTTAACAGGGACACCCAGCTCAACTGAACAGGGACACCCAGCTCAACTTAACAGGGACACCCAGCTCAACTTAACAGGGACACCCAGCTCAACTTAACAGGGATAGGTTTAGGTTACTACATGATACTCTAATTTTCCCTATATTCATCATGATGTTGCTACAAACTAGCGTATGAATGGAAGTTTACAACGTAGGTGCACACAGGGCGAGATACATTTTTTTTTTTTTGAAATCAAGGTGACAGTGATTTAGACCAACAGTTGCAATCGAGAGTTTCTATTACTATTCTATCCTGATCACACACAAACACAGTTCACTTTCATAGCAGCCACATACAAACAGCATGATCACTTTTTCTTGTTGTATAATTCATTCTTGTATCTACGTGATTTCCTCCTCTCACATGTTCCTTTTCTCTTTGCTTTGTATGACCAGGCAACAAAAAAAAATCCAAGCCAAGCCTTCACATCATAACCGCTACACACAGCTTACATCGTTGTCACCATATTAATTAAAGTAATGTCCTAGTCAACATATCTAATATAACTAATGCATTAGTAACCCCACTACAATCATGCAGTACAGTGTACAGTCAGCAAACAGTTTAGCACTTACAGTGCCTTCAGAAATACATTTTTTCCACATTTTGTTCTGTTAAAGCCTGAATTTAAAATGGATTCAATTTAGATTTTGTGTCACTGGCCTACACACAATACCGCATACTTTCAAAGTGGAACTATAAAGCTGAAATGTCTTGATTCAATAAGTATTCAACCCCCTTGTTATAGCAAGCCGAAATAAGTTCAGGAGTGAAAAAATGGTTATTAAGTAATAAAATAAGTTGCATGGACTCTGTGTGCAATAATAGTGTTTAACATGATTTTTGAATAACTACCTCACCTCTGCACACACACATTCAATTATCTGTAATTGTATCAGTCGAGCAGTGAATTTCAAAGACAGATTCAACCACAAAGACCAGGGAGGTTTTCCAATGACTCACAAAGAAGGGCACCTATTGGTAGATGGGTCAAAAAAAGAGTAGACATTGAATATCCCTTTGAACATGGTGATGTTATTCATTACACTTTGGATGGTGTATCAATACACCCAGTCACTACAAAGATACAGGTGTCCTTCCTAACTTAGTTGCCGGCGAGGAAGGAAACCTCTCAGGGATTTCCACCTCTCGATTATTGGTGACTTTAAAACAGTTCAAAACAATCAACCAGCAGGGTCAAATAATAATAATAAATAATAATCACAGTGGTTGTAGAGCAACAGGCATCTCAGGAGTAAATGTCAGTTGGCCGAGCATTCAGAGGTCGAGACAGCAGGTGTGGTAGAGAAAGAGAGAGAGGGAGAGTCAAAAATAGCAAAAGGGAGAGTCAACCCCCCCCCTTTTTTCTGCATAATTTTTAAACTAGTTTACGTTTTTTGTTCAATGTTACGAAGATGGAAAAAAGCTGTCCTTGAAACAGTCTTGATATGTTCGTCAAAAGAGAGATCAGGGTCCGGAGTAACGCCGAGGTCCTTCACAGTTTTATTTGAGACGACTGTACAACCATCAAGATTAATTGTCAGATCCAACAGAAGATCTCTTTTTGTCTAGAGACCTAGAAACTAGCATCTCTGTTTTGTCCGAGTTTAAAAGTAAAACATTTGCAGCAATCCACTTCCTCATGTTTGACGTTTTTAGATTCTGGATTTCAACTGTTTAGTGGTGGTAAAATAAATAATACACAACGTAAACTTCTGTTTTATGTACCAAACCTAACATATCATAGTAAATTCAGACCCGGATTTAATTACTATGTTACGTCTAATCTATGAGACCAGACTGGCCGCCAAGGTCCCGTAGCCTATCAGACAGAGAGGGCTCCGGCGCCAGAGTCACACACACACACTCAGCTGAATAGCGGGACTGTTCTCTTTCCCAAGCGGAGTCTCATATCTGTGTCTGTGTTTCCCGGCTCTCCGCTCATGTGGACGTTTCCTCTCTGTCTCTCCCTCTCGAACACTTGATCCAGCAATCCCAACCACGCACACACCACTAGACCACACCAAAAGCCCCGCTCAACTAACGGGACAGAAGCAGTAGCGATGTTCGGCTTTAGGACACTGTTCCCGGGACTGCTGCTGCTGCTCGCTGGGCTGCCGGGGGGACAAGCACGGGGACGGGAGAGGGTGTATTACGTGGGAATCAAAGAGATCAACTGGGACTACGCTCCGACTGGCATGAACCTCATCAACGGGAAACAAATAGCGGACGATGAGTGAGTTCAGTTTTGACATGCTGTGTTGTTTGTTTACATTTTTGTTGTGTTATTTGTTTACCTACTCTTATGGTGTGAAGATATCCTAAATGCATGAAGACGAATACAGGGTGAAGAAAGTTCATTGCTATTTTCACGTCACCATAACACATGCAGAGTTTGACCAATGTTTTGCAGTGTTCATACGAAAAGCGATCATCTAGTTTCATCTCCTTGAACTGCGTTTCGGGTCCCGGGTGCTGTGGGGTGCGGTGACGTCGCCCCGCTCGCTAGTCGCGTGAGGGATTGATAAGGGCCTCTCAGTTCTTTCTGCTAATGATGGCAAATATTTTAAAATACAGATTGTAACTGAAATGGCGCCTCTTGTCTCAGCAAAATGTCTGTAATGTTTATCTAATATATATATGTATGTCGGTGCCCCCGAAACCAATTAAACATGTTATTTATTTCAATGTTAAAATTAAGTGCTCGGTAACACCAACAACTCATGGCAACTGATCTGTCACCAACGTGAATTAGCAACATGAACGTTGCTGGAGTATTGAAACACATCATCCTGAGACGTTTGAAAACATCACATGTGTGTTGTAACAGCACTTACTCACCTTGCCAGGAACTGGGAGCACAACAGGAAATGGTTGTTTTGACTTGTGTTTAGTGTAGATGAACATTCCTTCTCTTTAGGTGGTGTTTCCTCTACAGCCTCTAAACACTATGATGGCGTTACATCTCTACAGCCTCTAAACACTATGATGGTGTTTCCTCTACAGCCTCTAAACACAATGATGGTGTTTCCTCTACAGCCTCTAAACACAATGATGGTGTTTCCTCTACAGCCTCTAAACACAATGATGGTGTTTCCTCTACAGCCTCTAAACACAATGATGGTGTTTCCTCTACAGCCTCTAAACACTATGATGGTGTTTCCTCTACAGCCTCTAAACACAATGATGGTGTTTCCTCTACAGCCTCTAAACACTATGATGGTGTTTCCTCTCTAGCTTCTAAACACTATGATGGTGTTACCTCTCTACAGCCTCTAAACACTATGATGGTGTTACCTCTCTACAGCCTCTAAACACTATGATGGTGTTTCCTCTCTACAGCCTCTAAACACTATGATGGTGTTTCCTCTCTAGCTTCTAAACACTATGATGGTGTTTCCTCTCTACAGCCTCTAAACACTATGATGGTGTTTCCTCTCTACAGCCTCTAAACACTATGATGGTGTTACCTCTCTACAGCCTCTAAACACTATGATGGTGTTACCTCTCTACAGCCTCTAAACACTATGATGGTGTTTCCTCTCTACAGCCTCTAAACACTATGATGGTGTTTCCTCTACAGCCTCTAAACACTATGATGGTGTTACCTCTCTACAGCCTCTAAACACTATGATGGTGTTTCCTCTACAGCCTCTAAACACTATGATGGTGTTACCTCTCTACAGCCTCTAAACACTATGATGGTGTTTCCTCTCTACAGCCTCTAAACACTATGATGGTGTTTCCTCTACAGCCTCTAAACACGATGATGGTGTTTCCTCTCTACAGCCTCTAAACACTATGATGGTGTTTCCTCTCTACAGCCTCTAAACACTATGATGGTGTTACCTCTCTACAGCCTCTAAACACTATGATGGTGTTTCCTCTCTACAGCCTCTAAACACTATGATGGTGTTACCTCTCTACAGACTCTAAACACTATGATGGTGTTACCTCTCTACAGCCTTCAAGCATTCAAAATGTAACGAGTACTTTTGGGTGTCAGGGAAAATGTACGGAGTAAAAAGTACAATATTTTATTGAGTAATGTAGCGAATTAAAAGTAAAAATTGTCAAAAATATAAATTGTAAAGTACAGATACTGAAAAAAACTACTTAAGCAGTACTTTAAAGTGTTTTTTACAAGTACTTTACACTACTGCCTCTATATAATGTGTTATATTGTGTATCCTACTGGTCATAGTTAAGACCTCATCATAACCTGCTAATGACCACCCGACTACAGATTATTACCTACACTCTCAGAGTAAAGGGTTCTTCAGGTATCCCCATAGAATTGTATTTTTTATTTCCCCTTTATTTTACCAGGTAGGCCAGTTGAGAACAAGTTCTCATTTACAACTGCGACATGGCCAAGATAAAGCAAAGCAGTGCAACACAAACAACAACACAAGAGTTACACATGGAATAAACAAGCGTACAGTCAATAACACAATAGAAACATCTACAGTGCCTTGCGAAAGTATTCGGCCCCCTTGAACTTTGCGACCTTTTGCCACATTTCAGGCTTCAAACATAAAGATATAAAACTGTATTTTTTTGTGAAGAATCAACAACAAGTGGGACACAATCATGAAGTGGAACGACATTTATTGGATATTTCAAACTTTTTTAACAAATCAAAAACTGAAAAATTGGGCGTGCAAAATTATTCAGCCCCTTTACTTTCAGTGCAGCAAACTCTCTCCAGAAGTTCAGTGAGGATCTCTGAATGATCCAATGTTGACCTAAATGACTAATGATGATAAATACAATCCACCTGTGTGTAATCAAGTCTCCGTATAAATGCACCTGCACTGTGATAGTCTCAGAGGTCCGTTAAAAGCGCAGAGAGCATCATGAAGAACAAGGAACACACCAGGCAGGTCCGAGATACTGTTGTGAAGAAGTTTAAAGCCGGATTTGGATACAAAAATATTTCCCAAGCTTTAAACATCCCAAGGAGCACTGTGCAAGCGATAATATTGAAATGGAAGGAGTATCAGACCACTGCAAATCTACCAAGACCTGGCCGTCCCTCTAAACTTTCAGCTCATACAAGGAGAAGACTGATCAGAGATGCAGCCAAGAGGCCCATGATCACTCTGGATGAACTGCAGAGATCTACAGCTGAGGTGGGAGACTCTGTCCATAGGACAACAATCAGTCGTATATTGCACAAATCTGGCCTTTATGGAAGAGTGGCAAGAAGAAAGCCATTTCTTAAAGATATCCATAAAAAGTGTCGTTTAAAGTTTGCCACAAGCCACCTGGGAGACACACCAAACATGTGGAAGAAGGTGCTCTGGTCAGATGAAACCAAAATTTAACTTTTTGGCAACAATGCAAAACGTTATGTTTGGCGTAAAAGCAACACAGCTCATCACCCTGAACACAACATCCCCACTGTCAAACATGGTGGTGGCAGCATCATGGTTTGGGCCTGCTTTTCTTTAGCAGGGACAGGGAAGATGGTTAAAATTGATGGGAAGATGGATGGAGCCAAATACAGGACCATTCTGGAAGAAAACCTGATGGAGTCTGCAAAAGACCTGAGACTGGGACAGAGATTTGTCTTCCAACAAGACAATGATCCAAAACATAAAGCAAAATCTACAATGGAATGGTTCAAAAATAAACATATCCAGGTGTTAGAATGGCCAAGTCAAAGTCCAGACCTAAATCCAATCGAGAATCTGTGGAAAGAACTGAAAACTGCTGTTCACAAATGCTCTCCATCCAACCTCACTGAGCTCGAGCTGTTTTGCAAGGAGGAATGGGAAAAAAATTTGGTCTCTCGATGTGCAAAACTGATAGAGACATACCCCAAGCGACTTACAGCTGTAATCGCAGCAAAAGGTGGCGCTACAAAGTATTAACTTAAGGGGGCTGAATAATTTTGCACGCCCAATTTTTCTGTTTTTGATTTGTTAAAAAAGTTTGAAATATCCAATAAATGTCGTTCCACTTCATGATTGTGTCCCACTTGTTGTTGATTCTTCACAAAAAAATACAGTTTTATATCTTTATGTTTGAAGCCTGAAATGTGGCAAAAGGTCGCAAAGTTCAAGGGGGCTGAATACTTTCGCAAGGCACTGTATATACAGTGTGTGCAAATGTATTAAGGAGGTAAGGCAATAAATAGGCCAATAGTGGTGAAGTAATTACAATTGAGCAATTTACACTGGAGTGATAGATGTGCAGATGAGGATAGGTAGGAGCATAGAAGAGCCCATTTTGGATCCAGAGAGAAGAGTTTTTGATTCCACGTAGAAGCCTTTTTGTTTCCATGTAGAATCCTCTGTGGAAAGGGTGCTACACAGAACCCCAAAAAGGTTTCTACTTGGAACGCCACAGGGTTCTTCCAAGGGTTCTCCTATGGGGATAGCTGAATAACCCTTTTAGGTTCTCAATAGCACCTTTTTTTTCTAAGAGTGTACTGTAAAAAGTATTGCAGAGGATAAAGATGGATATTGAAAACATTGTTCATTACGTCTATTTGTTTCCATAGTCACCGATGAAAGTTCATCTGCAACATATTCTTACGTTTAAAACAAATCTACATCACCATTTTTCACACATCCTCATAATTCATAATTCACCCACAGACATTACGGATGTGTAATGTTTACAGACATGTCTATTTATCTATTAACACAGACATTACGGATGTGTAATGTTTACAGACATGTCTATTCATCTATTAACACAGATATTACATGCATAGAAGTACTGGGAGTATATGAAAGGCCCCTTGTTTTATTTGATCAATGATTAATACAATTGTGTGATGGGGTACATCCTCATCGACGACCTCCGAGCGCAGAAAGTGATCTGGAGAGTAGTGGTGTGATGGGTCAGATCTGGAGAGTAGTGGTGTGATGGGTCAGATCTGGAGAGTAGTGGTGTGATGGGTCAGATCTGGAGAGTAGTGGTGTGATGGGTCAGATCTGGAGAGTAGTGGTGTGATGGGTCAGATCTGGAGAGTAGTGGTGTGATGGGTCAGATCTGGAGAGTAGTGGTGTGATGGGTCAGATCTGGAGAGTAGTGGTGTGATGGGTCAGATCTGGAGAGTAGTGGTGTGATGGGTCAGATCTGGAGCCTAGTGGTGTGATGGGTCAGATCTGGAGCCTAGTGGTGTGATGGGTCAGATCTGGAGAGTAGTGGTGTGATGGGTCAGATCTGGAGCCTAGTGGTGTGATGGGTCAGATCTGGTGTGATGGGTCAGATCTGGTGTGATGGGTCAGATCTTTTTCTCCAAGATCGCATAGCAGTTCAGACGTCTTTTGTCCTCGTCTTGTCGTGTCCTGTATATATATATATATATTTACAACTTTTTTCACATACATTTTATTTTTATTTTCCATCAACTCATCTTCTAAACACTCTCCTGCAACCAGCCTCACCAATTTATATTTATAAAAAATTATTATTTACCTCAGATCTGTAATCCTCCAAGAAGCTAGCCAGAAACTCCAATAAGCTAGCCAGAAACTAGCCAGAAGCTAGCCAGGAGCTAGCCCAGAAGCTAATCCAGAAGCTAGTTAGCTTCTTTACTGGCAAATCGTTAGTATTCAGCTAACCACGGTTTGTGGTCATCAGCTATCCTTTAGCTCGAAAATCTATCGCCAGTTTTGTACGGCGCAGCGCGGCTCGGAACGGAACATACCGGACCAATTTTTCTCTCCATGTCCCTGGATTTCAACTGCTCTCTGGACATTCATACCCGGATCTCACAGCTAGCTAGCTGCTATCCGTGTGACAGTCGGCTTTCGTCGATTCCGGAGCAAACATCGATTGTTCCGGTGCTAGCCAGCTCCGTCAATCACTCCTGAGTTCCATCATTCACTCCTGGGCTGCAGTCACCTATCCGGACCCGTTTCACTGCCTACGCGGAGCCCCACCGGGCCTTCACAACTGGACTGCCGACGTTATCTACCTGAAGGAGATCCGGCTGGCTCCTCTGTTGCGACGTTACCTGAACGCCCATCTGCGGCCCGCTAACCGTTAGCTGTCTTACCGGCTGCTATCTGAATAGACAATCGGACAATTTATTTATTTTTATTATTATTATGTTTTCTTCTCGGGCCTCTATAACTATATCTATTGTTCTTATTTTTGTTGTTGTTGTGTGATTTGGATTAATCCCCTCTACCTCACGGAACCCCACTAATCTACTGACCGAACGCAAGAGGTGGCTAACAACAGACTCCATCCTATGCTAGCTTGCTACCGGTTGGCTTGGCTAGCTGTCTAAATCGCCGTGACCCTCAACCAACCTCTCCACTCACTGGACCCTTTTGATCACTCGACTAAGCATGCCTCTCCTTAATGTCAATATGTCTTGTCCATTGCTGTTCTGGTTAGTGTTTATTGGCTTATTTCACTGTAGAGCCTCTAGTCCTGCTCACTATACCTTATCCAACCTATTAGTTCCACCACCCACACATGCAATGACATCTCCTGGTTTCAATGATGTTTCTAGAGACAATATCTCTCTCTTCATCACTCAATACCTAGGTTTACCTCCACTGTATTCACATCCTACCTTACCTTTGTCTGTACATTATACCTTGATGCTATTTTATCGCCCCCAGAAACCTCCTTTTACTCTCTGTTCCAGACGTTCTAGACGACCAATTCTTATTGCTTTTAGTCGCACCCTTATTCTACTCCTCCTATGTTCCTCTGGCGATGTAGAGGTGAATCCATGCCCTGCAGTGCCTAGCTCCACTCCTATTCCCCAGGCGCTCTCTTTTGACGACTTCTGTAACCGTAATAGCCTTGGTTTCATGCATGTTAACATTAGAAGCCTCCTCCCTAAGTTTGTTCTATTCACTGCTTTAGCACACTCTGCCAACCCGGATGTTCTAGCTGTGTCTGAATCCTGGCTTAGGAAGACCACCAAAAAATTCAGACATTTTAATTCCAAACTACAACATTTTCAGACAAGATAGAACTGCCAAAGGGGGCGGTGTTGCAATCTACTGCAAAGATAGCCTGCAGAGTTCTGTCCTACTATCCAGGTCTGTACCCAAACAATTTGAACTTCTACTTTTAAAAATCCACCTCTCTAAAAACAAGTCTCTCACCGTTGCCGCCTGCTATAGACCACCCTCTGCCCCCAGCTGTGCTCTGGACACCATATGTGAACTGATTGCCCCCCATCTATCTTCAGAGCTCGTGCTGCTAGGCGACCTAAACTGGAACATGCTTAACACCCCAGCCATCCTACAATCTAAACTTGATGCCCTCAATCTCACACAAATTATCAATGAACCTACCAGGTACCTCCCCAAAGCCTTAAACATGGGCACCCTCATAGATATCATCCTAACCAACTTCCCCTCTAAATACACCTCTGCTGTCTTCAACCAAGATCTCAGCGATCACTGCCTCATTGCCTGCATCCGTAATGGGTCAGCGGTCAAACGACCTCCTCTCATCACTGTAAAACGCTCCCTGAAACACTTCAGCGAGCAGGCCTTTCTAATCGACCTGGCCGGGGTATCCTGGAAGGATATTGACCTCATCCCGTCAGTAGAGGATGCCTGGATATTTTTTAAAAATGCCTTCCTAACCATCTTAAATAAACATGCCCCATTCAAGAAATTTAGAACCAGGAACAGATATAGCCCTTGGTTCTCCCCAGACCTGACTGCCCTTAACCAACACAAAAACATCCTATGGCGTTCTGCATTAGCATCGAACAGCCCCCGTGATATGCAGCTGTTCAGGGAAGCTAGAAACCATTATACACAGGCAGTTAGAAAAGCCAAGGCTAGCTTTTTCAAGCAGAAATTTGCTTCTTGCAACACTAACTCAAAAAAGTTCTGGGACACTGTAAAGTCCATGGAGAATAAGAACACCTCCTCCCAGCTGCCCACTGCACTGAAGATAGGAAACACTGTCACCACTGATAAATCCACCATAATTGAAAATTTCAATAAGCATTTTTCTACTGCTGGCCATGCTTTGCACCTGGCTACTCCTACCCCTGTCAACAGCACTGCACCCCCAACAGCAACTCGCCCAAGCCTTCCCCATTTCTCCTTCTCCCAAATCCATTCAGCTGATGTTCTGAAAGAGCTGCAAAATCTGGACCCCTACAAATCACCCGGGCTAGACAATCTGGACCCTTTCTTTCTAAAATTATCTGCCGAAATTGTTGCCACCCCTATTACTAGCCTGTTCAACCTCTCTTTCGTGTCGTCTGAGATTCCCAAGGATTGGAAAGCAGCTGCGGTCATCCCCCTCTTCAAAGGGGGGGACACTCTTGACCCAAACTGCTACAGACCTATATCTATCCTACCATGCCTTTCTAAGGTCTTCGAAAGCCAAGTCAACAAACAGATTACCGACCATTTTGAATCTCACCATACCTTCTCTGCTATGCAATCTGGTTTCAGAGCTGGTCATGGGTGCACCTCAGCCACGCTCAAGGTCCTAAACGATATCTTAACCGCCATCGATAAGAAACATTACTGTGCAGCCGTATTCATTGATCTGGCCAAGGCTTTCGACTCTGTCAATCACCACATCCTCATCGGCAGACTCAACAGCCTTGGTTTCTCAAATGATTGCCTCGCCTGGTTCACCAACTACTTCTCTGATAGAGTTCAGTGTGTCAAATCGGAGGGTCTGTTGTCCGGACCTCTGGCAGTCTCTATGGGGGTGCCACAGGGTTCAATTCTTGGACCGACTCTCTTCTCTGTATACATCAATGAGGTCGCTCTTGCTGCTGGTGAGTCTCTGATCCACCTCTACGCAGACGACACCATTCTGTATACTTCCGGCCCTTCTTTGGACACTGTGTTAACAACCCTCCAGGCAAGCTTCAATGCCATACAACTCTCCTTCCGTGGCCTCCAATTGCTCTTAAATACAAGTAAAACTAAATGCATGCTCTTCAACCGATCGCTACCTGCACCTACCCGCCTGTCCAACATCACTACTCTGGACGGCTCTGACTTAGAATACGTGGACAACTACAAATACTTAGGTGTCTGGTTAGACTGTAAACTCTCCTTCCAGACCCATATCAAACATCTCCAATCCAAAGTTAAATCTAGAATTGGCTTCCTATTTCGCAACAAAGCATCCTTCACTCATGCTGCCAAACATACCCTTGTAAAACTGACCATCCTACCAATCCTCGACTTTGGCGATGTAATTTACAAAATAGCCTCCAATACCCTACTCAACAAATTGGATGCAGTCTATCACAGTGCAATCCGTTTTGTCACCAAAGCCCCATATAATACCCACCATTGCGACCTGTACGCTCTCGTTGGCTGGCCCTCGCTTCATACTCGTCGCCAAACCCACTGGCTCCATGTCATCTACAAGACCCTGCTAGGTAAAGGCCCCCCTTATCTCAGCTCGCTGGTCACCATAGCATCTCCCACCTGTAGCACACGCTCCAGCAGGTATATCTCTCTAGTCACCCCCAAAACCAATTCTTTCTTTGGCCGCCTCTCTTTCCAGTTCTCTGCTGCCAATGACTGGAACGAACTACAAAAATCTCTGAAACTGGAAACACTTATCTCCCTCACTAGCTTTAAGCACCAACTGTCAGAGCAGCTCACAGATTACTGCACCTGTACATAGCCCACCTATAATTTAGCCCTATCAACTACCTCTTTCCCAACTGTATTTAATTTATTTATTTATTTTGCTCCTTTGCACCCCATTATTTTTATTTCTACTTTGCACATTCTTCCATTGCAAAACTACCATTCCAGTGTTTTACTTGCTATATTGTATTTACCTTGCCACCAAGGCCTTTTTTGCCTTTACCTCCCTTCTCACCTCATTTGCTCACATTGTATATAGACTTGTTTATACTTTATTATTGACTGTATGTTTGTTTTACTCCATGTGTAACTCTGTGTTGTTGTATCTGTCGAACTGCTTTGCTTTATCTTGGCCAGGTCGCAATTGTAAATGAGAACTTGTTCTCAACTTGCCTACCTGGTTAAATAAAGGTAAAATAAATAAATAAATAAAGATCTGGAGAGTAGTGGTGTGATGGGTCAGATCTGGAGAGTAGTGGTGTGATGGGTCAGATCTGGAGAGTAGTGGTGTGATGGGTCAGATCTGGAGAGTAGTGGTGTGATGGGTCAGATCTGGAGCCTAGTGGTGTGATGGGTCAGATCTGGAGAGTAGTGGTGTGATGGGTCAGATCTGGAGCCTAGTGGTGTGATGGGTCAGATCTGGTGTGATGGGTCAGATCTGGTGTGATGGGTCAGATCTGGAGAGTAGTGGTGTGACTGGTCAGATCTGGAGCCTAGTGGTGCGATGGGTCAGATCTGGTGTGATGGGTCAGATCTGGTGTGATGGGTCAGATCTGGAGAGTAGTGGTGTGATGGGTCAGATCTGGAGAGTAGTGGTGTGATGGGTCAGATCTGGAGCCTAGTGGTGTGATGGGTCAGATCTGGTGTGATGGGTCAGATCTGGAGAGTAGTGGTGTGATGGGTCAGATCTGGAGCCTAGTGGTGTGATGGGTCAGATCTGGAGAGTAGTGGTGTGATGGGTCAGATCTGGAGAGTAGTGGTGTGATGGGTCAGA
>NC_143050.1:1760000-1782500 GCF_057628025.1 Oncorhynchus mykiss | reverse complement strand
GACATTCATAATATCTCATCTAGTTTAGACATTCATAATATCTCATCTCGTTTAGATGTCTCTAGTATCTCATCTAGTTTAGACATTCATAATATCTCATCTAGTTTAGACATTCATAATATCTCATCTAGTTTAGACATTCAAAATATCTTATCTAGTTTAGACATTCATAATATCTCATCTAGTTTAGACATTCATAATATCTCATCTAGTTTAGACGTCTCTAGTATCTCATCTAGTTTAGACATTCATAATATCTCATCTAGTTTAGACATTCATAATATCTCCATCTAGTTTATACATTCATAATATCTCCATCTAGTTTAGACATTCATAGTATCTCCATCTAGTTCAGACGTCTCTAGTATCTCCACATAGTTCAGACATTCATAATATCTCCATTGTGTTGTGTTGTTGGCCAGGGTCTGAAGTGAGGACATTTGAACAGAACAGAACAGAACCAATCAGAGCAGAGCAGAGCAGATCAGATCACAACGTGACCAGACCATCAGTAGCCGCAGACTCACACCAGGGTCCAGTTCCCCTCTTTTTCTCTCTGTCTGTTCCCAGCTGCTTTGTCTGTTGTTGGTTGGACATCTACAACAGAGCACAACTGGTTCTGGTCTATAATACCCTTCCTGGCAACACTGCTGTCTCTTCACCACCTTGTTGCCTTTTTGGGCTGGTTGTTTGTCTGTATTCCTTGTTTGTCTAAAGAGAGCTGCTATTTTCAAGCCAGACTAGATCAGATAACAGGAAGACAGACAAAGACAACACTATAGAAACAGCCTTAGATAGACAATCAGACAGAGCTCCCAGATTGTGCATGTAGGATAGTGTGTTCTTACAAAGAGGAAAGAGAAGAGAGATGTTTTAGAGGCTGTCATTACATACCATGACAGGTATACAGTCAGAACACACTACAGTTGGCCTGTCTGCCACTGGAATTCACACAACGTCTCAGCCAGGCAGTTCCAGTCCGCTTCTGCTCTTCCAAGAATGGGGTTCTCTGTGATTTACCAACATTCTTCTGTCCCGTGGTGTCCTGGCTTGCCTCTGCTCTCTCTCTCTCTCTCTCTCTCTCTCTCTCTCTCTGCTTTCTCTCTCTGCTCTCTCTCTCTCTCTCAATTCAATTTCAATTTAAGGGATTTATTGGCATGGGAAACATATGTTTACATTGCCAAAGCAAGTGAAATAGATAATAAACAGTAAACATTACACTCACAAAAGTTCCAAAATAATAAAGACATTTCAAATCCCCCCCCTTTGTTTTCTACTGTGTTATTGACTTGTTAATTGTTTATTCCATGTGTAACTTTGTGTTGTCTGTTCACACTGCTATGCTTTATCTTGGCCAGGTCGCAGTTGCAAATGAGAACTTGTTCTCAACTAGCCTACCTGGTTAAATAAAGGTGAAATAAATGAAAAAATAAAAAAAATAAATGTCATAATAAATTAAATAAAATGGTTAGCAGATGTTATTGGTCACATGGTTAGCAGATGTTATTGGTCACATGGTTAGCAGATGTTATTGGTCACATGGTTAGCAGATGTTATTGGTCACATGGTTAGCAGATGTTATTGGTCACATGGTTAGCAGATGTTATTGGTCACATACAGATGGTTAGCAGATGTTAATGCAAGTGTAGCGAAGTGCTTGTGCTTCTAGTTCCGTGCAGAAATATCTAACGAGTAATCTAACAATTCCCCAACAACAAAGAATTAATAAGAATATGTACTTATAAATGTATGGATGAGCGATGGCCGAACAGCATAGGCAAGATGCAGTAGATGATATAGAGTACAGTATATACATATGAGATTAATAATGTAGGGTATGTAAACATTATATAAAGTGGCATTGTTTAAAGTGACTAGTGATATATGTATTACATCCAATTTTTTATTATTAAAGTGGCTGGAGTTGAGTCAGTGTGTTGGCAGCAGCCACTCAATGTTAGTCATGGCTGGTTAACAGTCTGATGGCCTTGAGATAGAAGCTGTTGTTCAGTCTCTCTGAGTTAGTGATGGCTGTTTAACAGTCTGATGGCCTTGAGATAGAAGCTGTTGTTCAGTCTCTCAGTCCCCGCTTTGATGCACCTGTACTGACCTCGCCTTCTGGATGATAGTGGAGAGCCTTACGGTTGTGGGCGGAGCAGTTGCCGTACCAGGCGGTGATACAGCCCGACAGGATGCTGCTGCGCCTTCTTCACGATGCTGTCTGTGTGGGTGGACCATTTCAGTTTGTCCGTGATGTGTACGCCGAGGAACTTCAAACTTTCCACCCTCTCCACTACTGTCCCATCGATGTGGATAGGGGGCTGCTCCCTCTGCTGTTTCCTGAAGTCCACGATCATCTCCTTTGTTTTGTTGACGTTGAGTGTGAGGTTATTTTCCTGACACCACACTCCGAGGGCCCTCACCTCCTCCCTGTAGGCCGTCTCGTCGTTGTTGGTAATCAAGCCTACCGCTGTAGTGTCGTCTGCAATCTTGATGATTGAGCGTGTATGGCCACGCAGTCGTGGGTGAACAGGGAGTACAGGAGAGGGCTCAGAACGCACCCTTGAGGGTCCCCAGCTTTGAGAATCAGCGGGGTTGAGATGTTGTTACCTACCCTCACAACCTGGGGGCGTCCCGTCAGAAAGTCCAGGACCCAGTTGCACATGGCGGGGTCGAGACCCAGGGTACTATGGTGTTGAATGCCGAGCTGTAGTCAATGAACAGCATTCTTACGTAGGTATTCCTCTTGTCCAGATGGGTCAGGGCAGTGTGGTGGCGATTACATCATCTGTGGACCTATTGAGGCGGTAAGCAAATTGGAGTGGGTCTAGGGTGTCAGGTAGGGTGGAGGTGATATGATCCTTGACTAGTCTCTCAAAGCACTTCATGATGACGGAAGTGAGTGCTACGGGGCGGTAGTCATTTAGCTCAGTTACCTTCGCTTTCTTGGGAACAGGGACAATGGTGGCCCTCTTGAAGCATGTGTGAACAGCAGACTGGGATAAGGATTGATTGAATATGTCCGTAAACACACCAGCCAGCTGGTCTGCGCATGCTCCGAGGACACAGGGGCCAGCAGCCCTGCGAGGGTTAACACGTTTAAATGTCTTACTCACGTATTATGTCTATATACAGTGTTGTAATGATGTGCAAATAGTCAAAGTACAAAAGGGAAAATAAATAAACATAAATATGGGTTGTATTTGAAATGGTGTTTGTTCTTCACTGGTTGCCCTTTTCTCGTGGCAACTGGTCACAAATCTTGCTGCTGTGATGGCACATTGTGGTATTTCACCCAGTAGATATGGGAGTTTATCCAAATTGGGTTTGTTTTCAAATTCTTTGTGGATCTGTGTAATCTGAGGGAAATATGTGTCTCTAATATGGTCATACATTGGGCAGGAGGTTAGGAAGTGCAGCTCAGTTTCCACCTCATTTTGTGGGCAGAGTGCACAGGTCTGACTACGGCGACCTTTCTCAATAGCAAGGCTATGCTTAATGAGTCTGTACATAGTCAAAGCTTTCCTTAAGTTTGGGTCAGTTACAGTGGTCAGGTATTCTGCCACTCTCTGTTTCTCTCTCTCTCTCTCTGTCTCTCTCTTTCAATTCAATTCAATGGGCTTTATTGGCATGGGAAACATATGTTAAAATTGCCAAAGCAAGTGAAGTAGGTAATATAAAAAAATGAAATAAAGAATAAAAATGAACAGTAAACATGACACTCACAGAAGTTCCAAAAGAATAAAGACATTACAAATGTCATATTATGAATAGTCAAAATTTCCTTCAATTTTGGGTCAGTCACAGTGGTCAAGTATTCTGCCGCTGTGTACTCTCTGTTTAGGGCCAAATAGCATTCTAGTTTACTCTGTTGTTTTGTTAATTCTTTCCAATGTGTCAAGTTTGAGTTTTTTTATGATTTGGTTGGGTCTCTCTCTCTCTCTCTCTCTCTCTCTCTCTCTCTCTCTCTCTCTCTCTTTCTCTCTCTCTCTCTCTCTCTCTCTCTTTCTCTCTCTCTCTCTCTCTCTCTCTGTGTGTGTGTGGTTATTTCCAGTACAGTATGTAGGAACAATAATTGATAACATGACTGTGACTTCACTGTGTCAGGTGACTACAGACCCAAAGGTTACTGCTTCTCCATCTGTGTTTATAGGGCACACACACACACACACACACACACACACACACACACACACACACACACACACACACACACACACACACACACACACACACACACACACACACACACACACACACACACACACACGTGGCGGTTGGAGTTTGAATGGAGATAAGCCAGGCAGGGACGGATGTCATCAGGTCATAACCGTTAATTGGAGATAAGATTATATGAAACTAGCAGACAAACACACAACAGCTCTGTTCATACTTCAGACAAACACTATTATACTAGTCAGGTGTACAAGTATTACAACATTACAAATAGTCAAAGAAAGTTAGCACCAGTTCTCTAACTAAACTGTAGATGTGTGTTTCTCCATCTCTCCACTAGGGGTGCTGTATCCAGGAGCCAGCTATACCTACCTCTGGCTATATAATAATACAATACTCCATCTCTCCACTAGGGGCGCTGTATCCAGGAGCCAGCTATACCTACCTCTGGCTATATAATAATACAATACTCCATCTCTCCACTAGGGGCGCTGTATCCAGGAGCCAGCTATACCTACCTCTGGCTATATAATAATATAATACTCCATCTCTCCACTAGGGGTGCTGTATCCAGGAGCCAGCTATACCTACCACTGGCTATATAATAATACAATACTCCATCTCTCCACTAGGGGCGCTGTATCCAGGAGCCAGCTATACCTACCACTGGCTCTATAATAATATAATACTCCATCTCTCCACCAGGGGCGCTGTATCCAGACGGTACATCAGACAGACTGAAGCAGGATGACAGTGTTGGCCCCGGGGCCAGCTATACCTACCGCTGGGAGGTGCGTCCTGAGTTCTCCCCTACAGAGGGAGACGCAGCCTGTCTGACCTGGGTATACCACTCACATGTAGAGGCTCCTAGAGATATCACTTCTGGACTCATAGGAGCTCTGCTCACCTGCAAGAAAGGTTTGTGTGTTCCCCTACCTTAAACACTCATTATAACCCCAAATACTCACCTGAGAGAAGGGTCTGTGTGTTCCCCTACCTTCAACACTCATTATAACCCCCAATACTCACCTGAGAGAAGGGTCTGTGTGTGTGTGTGTGTGTGTGTGTGTGTGTGTGTGTGTGTGTGTGTGTGTGTGTGTGTGTGTGTGTTAACCTGTGAACTACCTATGAACCCTTTATAAAGCCTACGTAAATTAATACACATTAATGTAAAGTGTTGCCCATCATACCTTAATCTGTATTGACATGAAGACGTTGTTCTGATGTTTAATGTATAGATGTAAATCTGGTGCTGTGTTAACCAGGTATCCTGACAGGAGAGGGTCGTGTAGATGTAGACAGAGACGTTGTTGGGAGGGTCGTGTAGATGTAAATCTGGTGCTGTGTTAACCAGGTATCCTGACAGACGAGGGTCGTGTAGATGTAAATCTGGTGCTGTGTTAACCAGGTATCCTGACAGGAGAGGGTCGTGTAGATGTAGACAGAGAGGTTGTTAGGAGGGTCGTGTAGATGTAGACAGAGACGTTGTTCTGATGTATTAATGTATAGATGTAAATCTGGTGCTGTGTTAACCAGGTATCCTGACAGACGAGGGTCGTGTAGATGTAAATCTGGTGCTGTGTTAACCAGGTATCCTGACAGGAGAGGGTCGTGTAGATGTAGACAGAGACGTTGTTGGGAGGGTCGTGTAGATGTAAATCTGGTGCTGTGTTAACCAGGTATCCTGACAGGAGAGGGTCGTGTAGATGTAGACAGAGAGGTTGTTGGGAGGGTCGTGTAGATGTAGACAGAGACGTTGTTGAGAGGGTCGTGTAGATGTAAATCTGGTGCTGTGTTAACCAGGTATCCTGACAGGAGAGGGTCGTGTAGATGTAGACAGAGAGGTTGTTGGGAGGGTCGTGTAGATGTAGACAGAGAGGTTGTTGGGAGGGTCGTGTAGATGTAGACAGAGAGGTTGTTGGGAGGGTCGTGTAGATGTAGACAGAGAGGTTGTTAGGAGGGTCGTGTAGATGTAGACAGAGACGTTGTTCTGATGTATTAATGTATAGATGTAAATCTGGTGCTGTGTTAACCAGGTATCCTGACAGACGAGGGTCGTGTAGATGTAAATCTGGTGCTGTGTTAACCAGGTATCCTGACAGGAGAGGGTCGTGTAGATGTAGACAGAGACGTTGTTGGGAGGGTCGTGTAGATGTAAATCTGGTGCTGTGTTAACCAGGTATCCTGACAGGAGAGGGTCGTGTAGATGTAGACAGAGAGGTTGTTGGGAGGGTCGTGTAGATGTAGACAGAGACGTTGTTGAGAGGGTCGTGTAGATGTAAATCTGGTGCTGTGTTAACCAGGTATCCTGACAGGAGAGGGTCGTGTAGATGTAGACAGAGAGGTTGTTGGGAGGGTCGTGTAGATGTAGACAGAGAGGTTGTTGGGAGGGTCGTGTAGATGTAGACAGAGACGTTGTTCTGATGTATAAATGTATAGATGTAAATCTGGTGCTGTGTTAACCAGGTATCCTGACAGACGAGGGTCGTGTAGATGTAGACAGAGACGTTGTTCTGATGTTCAACGTGGTGGATGAGTCTATGAGCTGGTACCACGAACACAACATCCAGACCTTCTGTTCTGACCCCGCCTCCGTCGACCCTGATGACCCAGACTTCCAGGAGTCCAACATGATGCATGGTGGGTAATCAAGTCTTGCCTGCTAGAACAAACCCTAAAAACACCTCCCTTTCTTTCTCGCTCTCCTCCCCCATCTCTCCCACAAGTCCTTTCCTCTTCCTACCCAGGATCCCCCATTTCACCTCTCCTCCCCCATTTCACCCCTCCTCCCCCATCTCTCCCACAAGTCCTTTCCTCTTCCTACCCAGGATCCCCCATTTCACCCCTCCTCCCCCATTTCACCCCTCCTCCCCCATCTCTCCCACAAGTCCTTTCCTCTTCCTACCCAGGATCCCCCATTTCTCCCCCATGTCTTCCTATCCTCCCTCCCCCCATGTGAAAAGGCTAGCCGATGCCCTTCACATAAAAAGGTTTTTACTAAAAGTGAAGAACAGTTTATTCTCAAAATAAGATATTTATTTTGAATAAATAGATATATACAAAAACAGGTATTGTTTAGCAGTCTTGTTTAGCAGCCTTGTTTAGCAGTCAGCCTTGTTTAGCAGTCTTGTTTAGCAGTCAGCCTTGTTTAGCAGTCTTGTTTAGCAGTCAGTCTTGTTTAGCAGTCTTGTTTAGCAGTCTTGTTTTGCAGTCTTGTTTAGCAGCCTTGTTTAGCAGTCAGCCTTGTTTAGCAGTCTTGTTTAGTAGTCAGTCTTGTTTAGTAGTCAGTCTTGTTTAGCAGTCAGTCTTGTTTAGAAGCCTTGTTTAGCAGTCTTGTTTAGCAGTCTTGTCTAGCAGTCAGCCTTGTTTGTCAGTCTTGTTTAGCAGTCTTGTTTAGCAGCCTTGTTTAGCAGTCAGCCTTGTTTAGCAGTCAGCCTTGTTTAGCAGTCAGCCTTGTTTAGTAGTCAGTCTTGTTTAGTAGTCAGTCTTGTTTAGCAGCCTTGTTTAGCAGTCTTGTCTAGCAGTCAGCCTTGTTTGTCAGTCTTGTTCAGCTGTCTTGTTCAGCAGTCTTGTTCAGCAGTCTTGTTTAGCAGTCTTGTTTAGCAGTCTTGTTCAGCAGTCTTGTTCAGCAGTCTTGTTCAGCTGTCTTGTTCAGCTGTCTTGTTCAGCAGTCTTGTTCAGCAGTCTTGTTCAGCTGTCTTGTTCAGCTGTCTTGTTCAGCATTCTTATGGCTTGGGGGTAGAATCTGTTCAGTGTCCTGTTGGTTCCAGACTTGGTGCACTGGTACTGCTTGCCATGTGGTAGCAGAGTGAACCGTCTACGGCCTGGGTGGCTGGAGTCTTTGACCATTTTTGGGGGGTTCTTCCTCTGACACCACCTGGTATAGAGAACCTGGATGTACTGGGCTGTACACATCACCCTCCGTAGTGCCTTGTAGTGCCTTGCAGCCTGTCAGGATGCTCTCGATGGTGCAGCTGTAGAACTTTTTGAAGATCTGAGGGCCCATGACAAATATTTTCAGTCTCCTGAGGGGGAAGAGGAGTTGTCATGCCCTCTTCACAACTGTGGTGGTGTGTTTGGACCATGATAGATCCTTAGTGATGTGGACACTGAGGAATTTGAAGCTCTCAACCTGCTCCACCACAGCCCCGTCGATGTGTGTCTGTGTGTGCAGGTTAACAGAGCTGTGTGAGAGAGAGAGAGAGAGAGAGAGAGAGAGAGCTGTGAGAGAGAGAGAGAGAGAGAGAGAGAGAGAGAGAGAGAGAGAGAGAGAGAGAGAGAGAGAGAGAGAGAGAGAGAGAGAGAGAGAGAGAGAGAGAGAGAGAGAGAGAGAGAGAGAGAGAGAGAGAGAGAGCTCTGTGTGCGCAGGTTTAATCTGTTCAGTCTACTGAGGGTGTAGAGGTGCTCCAACTCCCTAATGGGATTTCTCCAGCAAACATTTATACACCTGTGTCTGATTCAGGCAATTAGTGAGAGAAGCCAACAATTAGCCAACCTGTTCTAACAAGAAGACATTCAATTAAAGACAATCAAGTGGTTGAAGTGAAATGGTGGAATGGAAAGGATATGAAGATATCACTCCTAGATGACAGATTCATAACGTACACAGCAAGACTGGGGGTTTTGTCTGTTCACATTGTCGCAGCCCCTGGTCAGTGCTGGGAACTGTGTCAGTTATGGGCAACACCGTTGTTTGTGTCTTTCCATCTTCTTGTTGTCCTCTTGCCAGGACTTGTACATGATATACTTTGTGACTGGTAATACAAGGAGATACATTCTCAGATCTTCTAATCTCATTTATAAACAGAATGTTCCCTCCCGTCTCTCCCCATGTCCTGAATGTCCCTGAACTAGCAGGCTGAATACTGTGACAGAATGTCCCCTCTCCTCTCATCTCCCCATGTCCTGAATGTCCCTGAACTAGCAGGCTGAATACTGTGACAGAATGTCCCCTCTCCTCTCATCTCCCCATGTCCTGAATGTTCCTGACTAGTAGGCTGAATACTGTGACAGAATGTCCCCTCCCGTCTCCCCATGTCCTGAATGTCCCTGAACTAGCAGGCTGAATACTGAGACAGAATGTCTCCTCTCCTCTCGTCTCCCCATGTCCTGAATGTTCCTGACTAGCAGGCTGAATATTGTGACAGAATGTCCCCTCCCGTCTCCCCATGTCCTGAATGTTCCTGACTAGTAGGCTGAATACTGTGACAGAATGTCCCCTCCCGTCTCCCCATGTCCTGAATGTTCCTGAACTAGTAGGCTGAATACTGTGACAGAATGTCCTCTCCCGTCTCCCCATGTCCTGAATGTTCCTGACTAGCAGGCTGAATATTGTGACAGAATGTCCACTCCCGTCTCCCCATGTCCTGAATGTTCCTGACTAGTAGGCTGAATACTGTGACAGAATGTCCCCTCCCGTCTCCCCATGTCCTGAATGTTCCTGAACTAGTAGGCTGAATACTGTGACAGAATGTCCTCTCCCGTCTCCCCATGTCCTGAATGTTCCTGACTAGCAGGCTGAATACTGTGACAGAATGTCTCCTCCCGTCTCCCTATGTCCTGAATGTTCCTGAACTAGTAGGCTGAATACTGTGACAGAATGTCCTATCCCGTCTCCCCATGTCCTGAATGTTCCTGAACTAGTAGGCTGAATACTGTGACAGAATGTCCCCTCCCGTCTCCCCATGTCCTGAATGTTCCTGACTAGCAGGCTGAATATTGTGACAGAATGTCCCCTCCCGTCTCCCCATGTCCTGAATGTTCCTGACTAGTAGGCTGAATACTGTGACAGAATGTCCCCTCCCGTCTCCCCATGTCCTGAATGTCCCTGACTAGTAGGCTGAATACTGAGACAGAATGTCTCCTCTCCTCTCGTCTCCCCATGTCCTGAATGTCCCTGACTAGCGGGCTGAATACTGTGACAGAATGTCCCCTCTCCTCTCGTCTCCCCATGTCCTGAATGTTCCTGACTAGCAGGCTGAATACTGTGGCAGAATGTCCCCTCCCCTCTCCCCATGTCCTGAATGTTCCTGACCTGTAGGCTGAATACTGTGACAGAATGTCCCCCCTCCTCTCATCTCCCCATGTCCTGAATGTTCCTGACTAGTAGGCTGAATACTGTGACAGAATGTCCCCTCTCCTCTCATCTCCCCATGTCCTGAATGTTCCTGACTAGTAGGCTGAATACTGTGACAGAATGTCCCCTCTCATCTCCCCATGTCCTGAATGTTCCTGACTAGTAGGCTGAATACTGTGACAGAATGTCCCCTCCCGTCTCCCCATGTCCTGAATGTTCCTGACTAGCAGGCTGAATACTGTGACAGAATGTCCCCTCCCGTCTCCCCATGTCCTGAATGTCCCTGACTAGTAGGCTGAATACTGAGACAGAATGTCTCCTCTCCTCTCGTCTCCCCATGTCCTGAATGTCCCTGACTAGCGGGCTGAATACTGTGACAGAATGTCCCCTCTCCTCTCGTCTCCCCATGTCCTGAATGTTCCTGACTAGCAGGCTGAATACTGTGACATAATGTCCCCTCTCCTCTCGTCTCCCCATGTCCTGAATGTTCCTGACTAGCAGGCTGAATACTGTGACAGAATGTCCCCTCCCCTCTCCCCATGTCCTGAATGTTCCTGACCTGTAGGCTGAATACTGTGACAGAATGTCCCCCCTCCTCTCATCTCCCCATGTCCTGAATGTTCCTGACTAGTAGGCTGAATACTGTGACAGAATGTCCCCTCTCCTCTCATCTCCCCATGTCCTGAATGTCCCTGAACTAGCAGGCTGAATACTGAGACAGAATGTCTCCTCTCCTCTCTTCTCCCCATGTCCTGAATGTCCCTGACTAGCAGGCTGAATACTGTGACAGAATGTCCCCTCCCGTCTCCCCATGTCCTGAATGTCCCTGACTAGCAGGCTGAATACTGTGACAGAATGTCCCCTCCCGTCTCCCCCCATGTCCTGAATGTCCCTGACTAGCAGGCTGAATACTGTGACAGAATGTCCCCTCCCGTCTCGTCTGTCCTGGCAGCCTGTAAAGGGGACATGTTTGGCAACCTGCCTGCCCAGCTGGTCTAGTGAAATGGATTATCAGTAACAGAGGCAGACTCTAGTGCAGTAGAAGCCTTGACCCATTGTTCGCCCGTCCTGCCTGCCCAGATGGTCTAGTGAAATGGATTATCAGTAACAGATACAGACTCTAGTGCAGTAGAAGCCTTGACCCATTGTTCGCCCGTCCTGCCTGCCCAGCTGGTCTAGTGAAATGGATTATCAGTAACAGATGCAGACTCTAGTGCAGTAGAAGCTTTGACCCATTGTTCGCCCGTCCTGCCTGCCCAGCTGGTCTAGTGAAATGGATTATCAGTAACAGAGGCAGACTCTAGTGCAGTAGAAGCCATGACCCATTGTTCGCCCGTCCTGCCTGCCCAGCTGGTCTAGTGAAATGGATTATCAGTAACAGATACAGACTCTAGTGCAGTAGAAGCCATGACCCATTGTTCGCCCGTCCTGCCTGCCCAGCTGGTCTAGTGAAATGGATTATCAGTAACAGAGGCAGACTCTAGTGCAGTAGAAGCCTTGACCCATTGTTCGCCCGTCCTGCCTGCCCAGCTGGTCTAGTGAAATGGATTATCAGTAACAGAGGCAGACTCTTGTGCAGTAGAAGCTTTGACCCATTGTTCGCCCGTCCTGCCTGCCCAGCTGGTCTAGTGAAATGGATTATCAGTAACAGATGCAGACTCTAGTGCAGTAGAAGCCTTGACCCATTGTTCGCCCGTCCTGCCTGCCCAGCTGGTCTAGTGAAATGGATTATCAGTAACAGATACAGACTCTAGTGCAGTAGAAGCCTTGACCCATTGTTCGCCCGTCCTGCCTGCCCAGCTGGTCTAGTGAAATGGATTATCAGTAACAGAGGCAGACTCTAGTGCAGTAGAAGCCTTGACCCATTGTTCGCCCGTCCTGCCTGCCCAGCTGGTCTAGTGAAATGGATTATCAGTAACAGAGGCAGACTCTAGTGCAGTAGAAGCTTTGACCCATTGTTTGCCCGTCCTGCCTGCCCAGCTGGTCTAGTGAAATGGATTATCAGTAACAGATGCAGACTCTAGTGCAGTAGAAGCCTTGACCCATTGTTCGCCCGTCCTGCCTGCCCAGCTGGTCTAGTGAAATGGATTATCAGTAACAGATACAGACTCTAGTGCAGTAGAAGCCTTGACCCATTGTTCGCCCGTCCTGCCTGCCCAGCTGGTCTAGTTAAATGGATTATCTGTAACAGATACAGACTCTAGTGCAGTAGAAGCCTTGACCCATTGTTCGCCCGTCCTGCCTGCCCAGCTGGTCTAGTGAAATGGATTATCAGTAACAGAGGCAGACTCTAGTGCAGTAGAAGCCTTGACCCATTGTTCGCCCGTCCTGCCTGCCCAGCTGGTCTAGTGAAATGGATTATCAGTAACAGAGGCAGACTCTAGTGCAGTAGAAGCCTTGACCCATTGTTCGCCCGTCCTGCCTGCCCAGCTGGTCTAGTGAAATGGATTATCAGTAACAGAGGCAGACTCTAGTGCAGTAGAAGCCTTGACCCATTGTTCGCCCGTCCTGCCTGCCCAGCTGGTCTAGTGAAATGGATTATCAGTAACAGAGGCAGACTCTAGTGCAGTAGAAGCCTTGACCCATTGTTCGCCCGTCCTTCCTGCCCAGCTGGTCTAGTGAAATGGATTATCAGTAACAGATGCAGACTCTAGTGCAGTAGAAGCCTTGACCCATTGTTCGCCCGTCCTGCCTGCCCAGCTGGTCTAGTGAAATGGATTATCAGTAACAGATGCAGACTCTAGTGCAGTAGAAGCCTTGACCCATTGTTCGCCCGTCCTGCCTGCCCATCTGGTCTAGTGAAATGGATTATCAGTAACAGATGCATACTCTAGTGCAGTAGAAGCCTTGACCCATTGTTCGCCCGTCCTGCCTGCCCAGCTGGTCTAGTGAAATGGATTATCAGTAACAGAGGCAGACTCTAGTGCAGTAGAAGCCTTGACCCATTGTTCGCCCGTCCTGCCTGCCCAGCTGGTCTAGTGAAATGGATTATCAGTAACAGATGCAGACTCTAGTGCAGTAGAAGCCATGACCCATTGTTCGCCCGTCCTGCCTGCCCAGCTGGTCTAGTGAAATGGATTATCAGTAACAGATGCAGACTCTAGTGCAGTAGAAGCCATGACCCATTGTTCGCCCGTCCTGCCTGCCCAGCTGGTCTAGTGAAATGGATTATCAGTAACAGATACAGACTCTAGTGCAGTAGAAGCCTTGACCCATTGTTCGCCCGTCCTGCCTGCCCAGCTGGTCTAGTGAAATGGATTATCAGTAACAGATGCAGACTCTAGTGCAGTAGAAGCCTTGACCCATTGTTCGCCCGTCCTGCCTGCCCAGCTGGTCTAGTGAAATGGATTATCAGTAACAGATGCAGACTCTAGTGCAGTAGAAGCCTTGACCCATTGTTCGCCCGTCCTGCCTGCCCAGCTGGTCTAGTGAAATGGATTATCAGTAACAGATGCAGACTCTAGTGCAGTAGAAGCCTTGACCCATTGTTCGCCCGTCCTGCCTAACCAGCTGGTCTAGTGAAATGGATTATCAGTAACAGAGGCAGACTCTAGTGCAGTAGAAGCTTTGACCCATTGTTCGCCCGTCCTGCCTGCCCAACTGGTCTAGTGAAATGGATTATCAGTAACAGAGGCAGACTCTAGTGCAGTAGAAGCCTTGACCCATTGTTCGCCCGTCCTGCCTGCCCAGCTGGTCTAGTGAAATGGATTATCAGTAACAGAGGCAGACTCTAGTGCAGTAGAAGCCTTGACCCATTGTTCGCCCGTCCTGCCTGCCCAGCTGGTCTAGTGAAATGGATTATCAGTAACAGATGCAGACTCTAGTGCAGTAGAAGCCATGACCCATTGTTCGCCCGTCCTGCCTGCCCAGCTGGTCTAGTGAAATTGATTATCAGTAACAGATGCAGACTCTAGTGCAGTAGAAGCCATGACCCATTGTTCGCCCGTCCTGCCTGCCCAGCTGGTCTAGTGAAATGGATTATCAGTAACAGATACAGACTCTAGTGCAGTAGAAGCCTTGACCCATTGTTCGCCCGTCCTGCCTGCCCAGCTGGTCTAGTGAAATGGATTATCAGTAACAGATACAGACTCTAGTGCAGTAGAAGCCTTGACCCATTGTTCGCCCGTCTTGAAATAGCTGACGGTCCATTGCCGACCATTCTGCCTCCCAGGAGAGTTTTCAGCTGTTATCGTGAATACTGTAAACATTCCACCTCAGGACAACACCAGTATGTGAACCCTTTGGAATTGCCTGGATTTCTGTATTAATTGGTCATAAAATTTGAATTAATCTTCATCTAAGACACAACAATAAACAAACACAGTCTGCTCAATCTAATAACACACACACAATTATACAGTTTGCATGTCTTTTATTGAACACACAGTGTAAACATTCACAGTGCATTGTGGGAAAAGGATGTGAACACCTTCACTAATTGGTTGACCCCTCCTTTGACAGCAATAAATTCAACCAAAAGTTTTCTGTAGTTGTGGATCAGACCTGCACAACGGTCAGGAGGAATTTTGGACCATTCCTCTTTACAAAACTGTTTCAGTTCAGAAATATTCTTGGGATGTCTGGTGTGAACCACTCTCAAGGTCATGCCACAGCATCTCAATCGGGTTGAGGTCAGGACTCTGACTGGGCCACTCCAGAAGGCGTATTTTCTTCTGTTGAAGCCATTCTGTTGTTGATTTACTTCTGTGTTTTGGGCCGTTGTCCTGTTGCGTCACCAAACTTCTGTTGGGCTTCAATTGGCGGACAGATAGGGAGGAGGTCAGAGACCTGGCTGTGTGGTTCCAGGACAACAATCTCTCCTTCAACGTGATCAAGACAAAGGAGATGATTGTGGACTACAGGAAAAAGTGGACGCCCCCATTCTCATCGACGGGGCTGTAGTGGAGCAAGTTGAGAGTTTCAAGTTCCTTTGTGTCCACATCACCAACAAACTAACATGGTCCAAACACACCAAGACAGTCGTAAAGAGGGCACAACAAAATCTATTCCCCCTCAGGAGACTGGAAAGATTTGGCATGGGTCCTCAGATCCTCAAAAGGTTCTACAACTGCACCATCGAGAGCATCCTGCCTGGTTGCATCACTGCCTGGTATGGCAACTGCTCGGCCTCCGACTGCAAGGCAGTACAGAGGGTAGTGCGTACTGCCCAGTACATCACTGGGGCCAAGCTTCCTGCCATCCAGGAGCTCTATACCAGGCGGTATCAGAGGAAGCCCTAAGCCCCTTTTTTCTCAATTTCCGCCTGAATGACGTGACCAAAGTAAACTGCCTGTTGCTCAGGCCCTGAAGCCAGGATATGCATATAATTGGTACCATTGGAAAGGAAACACTTTGGAGTTCGTACAAATTTTAAAATAATGTAGGAGAATATAACACCATAGATATGGTAGGAGAAAATCCAAAGTAAAACCCACTGGATTTGTTTTTTGTTGAGAGACCATCCTCTTAGAAATGCAACAGAAAGGTCATATTAATAATTAGCTCCCTGGATGCAATTCCTATGGTTTCCACAGGGTGTCAGCAGTCTATGTTCAAGGTTTCAGACTTGTAACTTCAAAAACGAATAACAGATAACAGTTTTAGTAGAAGGACACAGTCTTGGAAATCCGTGTTTGCGTGTGCCATGAAGAAATTACGCACCTACTAAAATTGATTTCCTATTGAACATACTTCTTTCCGAAATATATATTATAGTTTGATTACATTTTAGGGTGTCTGAGGAGTTAATAGAAACGTATTTTGACTTGTTTTAACAAAGTTTAGCGGTAGCTTTTTGGATTCCTTTCTCTTCATGTTGAACGAGTGGATTACTCAAATCGATGGCGCCAACTGAACAGACTTTTTGGGATATAAAGAAGGATTTTATCTAACAAAATGACACTGCGTGTTATAGCTGGGACCCTTTGGATGACAAATCAGAGGAAGATTTTCAGAGGAAGTAAGTGAATATTTCATCTTTATACTAGAGGTCAACAGATTTTTCAACACCGATACTGAAAAAAAAGACCAAAAAAAGCTGACTAATCGGACGATTTTTTTAACATTTATTTGTAATAATGACAATTACAACAATACTGAATGAACATTTATTTTAACTTAATATAATCCATCAATAAAATCAATTTAACCTCAAATAAATAATGAAACATGGTCAATTTGGTTTAAATAATGCAAAAACAAAGTGTTGGAGAAGAAAGTAATATGTGCTATGTAAGAAAGCTAACGTTTCAGTTCCTTGCTCAGAACATGAGAACATATGAAAGCTGGTGGTTCCTTTTAACATGAGTCTTCAATATTCCCAGGTAAGAAGTTTTAGGTTGTAGTTATTATAGGACTATTTCTCTCTATACCATTTGTATTCCATATACCTTTGACTATTGGATGTTCTTATAGGCACTTTAGTATTGCCAGTGTAACTGTATAGCTTCCATCCCTCTCCTCGCCGCTACCTGGGCTCGAACCAGGAACAGCCACCCTCGAAGCAGCGTTGCCCATGCAGAGCAAGGGGAACAACTACTCCAAGTCTCAGAATGAGTGACGTTTGAAACGCTATTAGCGCGCACACCGCTAACTAGCTAGCCATTTCACATCGGTTACACCAGCCTAATCTCGGGAGTTGATAGGCTTGAAGTCATAAACAACTGCTGGCAAAACGCACAAAAGTGCTGTTTGAAAGAATGCTTACGAGCCTGCTGGTGCCTACCGTCGCTCAGTCAGACTGCTCTATGAAATCATAGACTTAATTTTAACATAAAAACACACAGAAATACGAGCCTTAGGTCATTAATATGGTAGAATCCAGAAACTATCATCTCGAAAACAAAACGTTTATTATTTCAGTGAAATACGGAACCGTTCCGTATTTTATCTTAACGGGTGGCGGCCATAAGTCTAAATATTCCTGTTACATTGCACAACCTTCGGCCATTCCGATTAATTGGTCGACCTCTACTTTTCTACTTATAAGTGAATGTATGAAACCTGTGCCGGTGGAAAAATATTTGTGGGGCGCCATCTTCAAACAATCGCATGGCATGTTTTTCGCCCTAATAGCTACTGTAAATCAGACAGTGCAGTTAGATTAACAAGAATGTAAGCTTTCAGCCGATATAAGACACTTATATGTACCATAATGTTTATGATTATTTATTTGAATTGCGCGCCCTCCAGTTTCACCGGAAGTTGTCACGCTAGCGGGACGCCTAGCTTTAAGGAGCCTCATTCTAAGATCTAGTCGCGATGCTGCCATCTTCATCATCTTTCAATGATGTTAGCATGTTCCAAAGACTCCTGTAGGTCTTTAGCTGACACTCTAGGATTCTTCTTAACCTCATTGAGCATTCTGCACTGTGCTCTTGCAGTCATCTTTGCAGGTCGGCCACTCCTAGGGAAAGGAGCAACAGTGCTGAACTTTCTCCATTTATAGACAATTTCTCTTACCATGGACTGATGAACATCGAGGCTTTTAGAGATAGTTTGTAACCCTTTCCAGCTTTATGCAAGTCAACAACTCTTAATCTTAGGTCTTATGAGATCTTATTTGTTCGAAGGTTCACATGCTTCTTGTGAATAGCAAACTCACATTTTGTGAGTGTTTTTTATAGGGCAAGGCAGCTCTAACCAACATCTCCAATCTCGTCTCATTGATTGGACTCCAGGTCAGCTGATTCCTGACACCAATTAGCTTTTGGAGAAGTCATTAGCCTAGGGGTTCACATACTTTTTCCAAACTACACTCTGAATGTTTAAATTATGTATTATGAAAAATACAGTCATTTCTGTGTTATTAGTTTAAGCAGACTGTGTTTGTCTATTGTGACATAGATGAAGATCAGATCTAATTTGATGGCCAATTGATGCAGAAATCCAGGTAATTCATCCAGGTAAATCCAGGTAATTCCACAGGATTCACATACTTTTTCTTGCCACTGTGCAGCCACTCCAGTACCCTGGACATTGAATAAGGTATATGTATATACAGTGCCTTGCGAAAGTATTTGGCCCCCTTGAACTTTGCGACCTTTTGCCACATTTCAGGCTTCAAACATAAAGATATAAAACTGTATTTTTTTGTGAAGAATCAACAACAAGTGGGACACAATCATGAAGTGGAACGACATTTATTGGATATTTCAAACTTTTTTAACAAATCAAAAACTGAAAAATTGGGCGTGCAAAATTATTCAGCCCCCTTAAGTTAATAATTTGTAGCGCCACCTTTTGCTGCGATTACAGCTGTAAGTCGCTTGGGGTATGTCTCTATCAGTTTTGCACATCGAGAGACTGACATTTTTTCCCATTCCTCCTTGCAAAACAGCTCGAGCTCAGTGAGGTTGGATGGAGAGCATTTGTGAACAGCAGTTTTCAGTTCTTTCCACAGATTCTCGATTGGATTCAGGTCTGGACTTTGACTTGGCCATTCTAACACCTGGATATGTTTATTTTTGAACCATTCCATTGTAGATTTTGCTTTATGTTTTGGATCATTGTCTTGTTGGAAGACAAATCTCCGTCCCAGTCTCAGGTCTTTTGCAGACTCCATCATTCTTCCAGAATGGTCCTGTATTTGGCTCCATCCATCTTCCCATCAATTTTAACCATCTTCCCTGTCCCTGCTGAAGAAAAGCAGGCCCAAACCATGATGCTGCCACCACCATGTTTGACAGTGGGGATGGTGTGTTCAGCTGTGTTGCTTTTACGCCAAACATAACGTTTTGCATTGTTGCCAAAAAGTTCAATTTTGGTTTCATCTGACCAGAGCACCTTCTTCCACATGTTTGGTGTGTCTCCCAGGTGGCTTGTGGCAAACTTTAAACGACACTTTTTATGGATATCTTTAAGAAATGGCTTTCTTCTTGCCACTCTTCCATAAAGGCCAGATTTGTGCAATATACGACTGATTGTTGTCCTATGGACAGAGTCTCCCACCTCGGCTGTAGATCTCTGCAGTTCATCCAGAGTGATCATGGGCCTCTTGGCTGCATCTCTGATCAGTCTTCTCCTTGTATGAGCTGAAAGTTTAGAGGGACGGCCAGGTCTTGGTAGATTTGCAGTGGTCTGATACTCCTTCAATTTCAATATTATCGCTTGCACAGTGCTCCTTGGGATGTTTAAAGTTTGGGAAATCTTTTTGTATCCAAATCCGGCTTTAAACTTCTTCACAACAGTATCTCGGACCTGCCTGGTGTGTTCCTTGTTCTTCATGATGCTCTCTGCGCTTTTAACGGACCTCTGAGACTATCACAGTGCAGGTGCATTTATACGGAGACTTGATTACACACAGGTGGATTGTATTTATCATCATTAGTCATTTAGGTCAACATTGGATCATTCAGAGATCCTCACTGAACTTCTGGAGAGAGTTTGCTGCACTGAAAGTAAAGGGGCTGAATAATTTTGCACGCCCAATTTTTTCAGTTTTTGATTTGTTAAAAAAGTTTGAAATATCCAATAAATGTCGTTCCACTTCATGATTGTGTCCCACTTGTTGTTGATTCTTCACAAAAAAAATACAGTTTTATATCTTTATGTTTGAAGCCTGAAATGTGGCAAAAGGTCGCAAAGTTCAAGGGGGCCGAATACTTTCGCAAGGCACTGTATATATATATATATATACAACCGCTCCAGTACATTGAATAAGGTATATACTTTAACTCTCATCATAGTTCTGTGGTGTTTTTTATTTGTACATTGGGGGGAAAGAGGTCTCAAGGTAAGAATGTCACTGTATTGTTTTACACCTGTTGTATCCTGGGCAGGGGGGGACTCAAATCTATCTGTATCTCTTCTCTGCTCCCCTCTCCTCATCTTCTCCTCATCCTCTTCCTCTTCTCCTCCTCTCCTCATCATCTCCTCATCCTAATCTTCTCCTCATCCTCTTCCTCTCCTCCTCCTCTCCTCCTATCCTCATCCTCCCCCCTCCTCATCCTCTCCTCCTCCTCCTCCTCCTCCTCCTCCTCCTCCTCCTCCTCCTCCTCCTCCTCCTCCTCCTCATCTTCTCCTCATCCTCTCCTCATCCTCTCCTCATCCTCTCTTCATCTTCTCCTCTCGTCCTCCTCTCCACATCCTCTCCTCTCCTCCTATCCTCATCCTCCCCTCTCCTCATCCTCATATTCTCCTCATCTTCTCCTCATCCTCTCCTCATCCTCTCCTCATCCTCTCTTCATCTTCTCCTCTCGTCCTCCTCTCCACATCCTCTCCTCTCCTCCTATCCTCATCCTCCCCTCTCCTCATCCTCATATTCTCCTCATCCTCTCCTCATCCTCTCTTCATCTTCTCCTCTCGTCCTCCTCTCCTCATCCTCTCCTCAACCTCTCCTTCTCATCCTCGCATCCTCCTCTCCTCATCCTATCCTCATCATCCTCGCCTCCTCTCCTTATCCTCCTCTCCTCATCCTCCTCTCCTCATCCTCCTCTCCTCCTCTAATCTCTTCCTCCTCTCCTCATCCTCCTCTCCTCATCCTCTCCTCCTCTCCTCATCCTCCTCATCCTCCTCTCCTCCTCTAATCTCTTCCTCCTCTCCTCATCCTCCTCTCCCCCTCTCCTCATCATCCTCTCCTCATCCTCTCCTCCTCTCCTCATTCTCCTCTCCTCTCATCATTCTCCTCTCCTCTCCTCATCATCCTCTCCTCATCCTCTCCTCCTCTAATCTCTTCCTCCTCTCCTCATCCTCCTCATCCTCTCCTCCTCTCCTCATCCTCCTCTCCTCATCCTCTCCTCTTCCTCTCCTCAGCCATAAATGGGTATATGTATGGCAACCTGCTTGACATGGAGCTGTGCCAGGGGCGCAAGGTGGCATGGCACCTGTTTGGGATGGGCAACGAGGTGGACATACACTCCGCATACTTCCAGGGCAACACCCTATTGGACCGCGGTCACCGTGCCGACACACTCAGCCTGTTCCCGGCAACCTTCGTCACCGCGGCGATGGTTCCCTTGGCGACTGGGAAATGGCTGCTGAGCTGTCAGGTCAACGACCATCTACAGGGTATGTCATCTGACCCCAAACATACCAACCACTAACCTATCATTGACCACTAAGCAAGTATTGTTGATTGTAATCTGATCTGCCTGACAACCTCAGAGGTAGACATGGACTCGTTGGGCCAGATTTCTGACTAGCGTAGCTGAATAAGGTGTGTTAAAGCAGGAATGGAGCAAAAAACCTGCACAACCAGTATCTGGCCACACTAGACCTAGTTAGATATGACAGTAGTTCCAACCAGTATCTGGCCACACTAGACCTCGTTAGATATGACAGTAGTTCCAACCAGTATCTGGCCACACTAGACCTAGTTAGAAATGACAGTAGTTCCAACCAGTATCTGGCCACACTAGACCTAGTTAGATATGACAGTAGTTCCAACCAGTATCTGGCCACACTAGACCTAGTTAGATATGACAGTAGGTTCCAACCAGTATCTGGCCACACTAGACCTCGTTAGATATGACAGTAGTTCCAACCAGTATCTGGCCACACTAGACCTCGTTAGATATGACAGTAGGTTCCAACCAGTATCTGGCCACACTAGACCTCGTTAGATATGACAGTAGGTTCCAACCAGTATCTGGCCACACTAGACCTCGTTAGATATGACAGTAGGTTCCAACCAGTATCTGGCCACACTAGACCTCGTTAGATATGACAGTAGGTTCCAACCAGTATCTGGCCACACTAGACCTCGTTAGATATGACAGTAGTTCCAACCAGTATCTGGCCACACTAGACCTCGTTAGATATGACAGTAGTTCCAACCAGTATCTGGCCACACTAGACCTCGTTAGATATGACAGTAGTTCCAACCAGTATCTGGCCACACTAGACCTCGTTAGATATGACAGTAGTTCCAACCAGTATCTGGCCACACTAGACCTCGTTAGATATGACAGTAGTTCCAACCAGTATCTGGCCACACTAGACCTCGTTAGATATGACAGTAGTTCCAACCAGTATCTGGCCACACTAGACCTCGTTAGATATGACAGTAGGTTCCAACCAGTATCTGGCCACACTAGACCTCGTTAGATATGACAGTAGGTTCCAACCAGTATCTGGCCACACTAGACCTCGTTAGATATGACAGTAGTTCCAACCAGTATCTGTCCACACTAGACCTCGTTAGATATGACAGTAGTTCCAACCAGTATCTGGCCACACTAGACCTCGTTAGATATGACAGTAGTTCCAACCAGTATCTGGCCACACTAGACCTCGTTAGATATGACAGT